>NC_135482.1:1921911-2103452 GCF_052094955.1 Ictidomys tridecemlineatus | reverse complement strand
GAGGAGGTCACCTGGGAGGAGGAGGAGGTCACCTAGGAGGAGGAGGAGGTCACCAGGGAGGAGGAGGAGGTCACCCGGGAGGAGGAGGAGGTCACCCGGGAGGAGGAGGAGGTCACCCGGGAGGAGGAGGAGGTCACCTAGGAGGAGGAGGTCACCCGGGAGGAGGAGGAGGTCACCCGGGAGGAGGAGGAGGTCACCCGGGAGGAGGAGGAGGTCACCCGGGAGGAGGAGGAGGTCACCTAGGAGGAGGAGGAGGTCACCTGGGAGGAGGAGGAGGTCACCTGGGAGGAGGAGGTCACCCGGGAGGAGGAGGAGGTCACCCGGGAGGAGGAGGAGGTCACCTGGGAGGAGGAGGAGGTCACCTAGGAGGAGGAGGTCACCTAGGAGGAGGAGGTCACCTAGGAGGAGGAGATCACCTAGGAGGAGGAGGAGGTCACCCGGGAGGAGGAGGAGGTCACCGGGAGGAGGAGGAGGTCACCCGGGAGGAGGAGGAGGTCACTAGGAGGAGGAGGTCACCTGGGAGGAGGAGGAGGTCACCTAGGAGGAGGAGGAGGTCACCCGGGAGGAGGAGGAGGTCACCTGGGAGGAGGAGGTCACCTGGGAGGAGGAGGAGGTCACCCGGGAGGAGGAGGAGGTCACCTAGGAGGAGGAGGAGGTCACCTAGGAGGAGGAGGAGGTCACCCGGGAGGAGGAGGTCACCTGGGAGGAGGAGGTCACCCGGGAGGAGGAGGAGGTCACCCGGGAGGAGGAGGAGGTCACCTAGGAGGAGGAGGAGGTCATCTAGGAGGAGGAGGAGGTCACCCAGGAGGAGGAGGAGGTCACGTAGGAGGAGGAGGAGGTTACCCGGGAGGAGGAGGAGATCACCTGGGAGGAGGAGGTCACCTGGGAGGAGGAGGAGGTCACCTGGGAGGAGGAGGAGGTCACCTGGGAGGAGGAGGTCACCTGGGAGGAGGAGGAGGTCACCTAGGAGGAGGAGGAGGTCACCTGGGAGGAGGAGGTCACCTGGGAGGAGGAGGAGGTCACCTAGGAGGAGGAGGAGGTCACCTGGGAGGAGGAGGTCACCTGGGAGGAGGAGGAGGTCACCTAGGAGGAGGAGGTCACCTGGGAGGAGGAGGAGGTCACCTGGGAGGAGGAGGAGGTCACCTAGGAGGAGGAGGTCACCTGGGAGGAGGAGGAGGTCACCTGGGAGGAGGAGGAGGTCACCTGGGAGGAGGAGGTCACCTAGGAGGAGGAGGAGGTCACCTAGGAGGAGGAGATCACCTGGGAGGAGGAGGTCACCTGGGAGGAGGAGGAGGTCACCTGGCAGGAGGAGGAGGTCACTTGGGAGGAGGAGGAGGTCACCCGGGAGGAGGAGGAGGTCACCTGGGAGGAGGAGGAGGTCACCTGGGAGGAGGAGGAGGTCACCCGGGAGGAGGAGGAGGTCACCCGGGAGGAGGAGGAGGTCACCTAGGAGGAGGAGGAGATCACCCAGGAGGGGGAGGAGGTCACCTGGGAGGAGGAGGAGGTCACCTGGGAGGAGGAGGAGGTCACCCGGGAGGAGGAGGAGGTCACCCGGGAGGAGGAGGAGGTCACCTAGGAGGAGGAGGAGATCACCCGGGAGGGGGAGGAGGTCACCTGGGAGGAGGAGGAGGTCACCTAGGAGGAGGAGGAGGTCACCTAGGAGGAGGTCACCTAGGAGGAGGAGGTCACCTGGGAGGAGGAGGAGGTCACCTAGGAGGAGGAGGAGGTCACCTAGGAGGAGGAGGAGGTCACCTGGGAGGAGGAGGAGATCACCTGGGAGGAGGTCACCTGGGAGGAGGAGGAGGTCACCTGGGAGGAGGAGGTCACCCGGGAGGAGGAGGAGGAGATCTCTTAGAAGGAGGTCACCTGGGAGGAGGAGGTCACCTGGGAGGAGGAGGTCACCTGGGAGGGGGCACTTCCTCAGGGCTGGGGACTGGGGCTGGGACATCGGTAGGAGGTGGCCTTCCAGGACACGGGCTGCCAGGACGTGGTGGTGCAGGTGCTGGGGAACATTCTTAGGATGGCCTGAGCTCTGTTCCCACTGTGGGGAGTGGCCCTCAGGCTGTGGCCCACGGCTCCCTCTGAGCCCCTGGGGTCCAGCCCCCGGGGTCCAGCCCCTGCCCCACCTCTGACAGGCGTCCACAGCCCTGTGGAACAGTCACTTCCTTGAGGTTGCCAGACTGGGTTCTGGTCTCAGATCTGAGCAGCGGAGCATGGCTGAGCCAGAGCCCCCCAGACCTCAGGGCAAGGTGGCTGCAGAAGGGAGTGAGATGGTCCCCCCCAGAGGACTCAGGACACCTCCCGGTGTGGGGTGGACTGGGTGCGGCTCTGTGGTGCTTACGGCATTGTCTTGTGAACCCGGGGCTTCTCCAGGCACCTAGTGTCTCTCTGGTGAAGTGGGTTGATGGCCCCTTAGCGCCATTCCAAGTGGGAAGCCAGGTCTCCTGGCAGCCTGCGCCATGTCTGGCCCGACGTGGTCACCTCCTAACACTGTCACAGGTGTGGTGAGGACACAGTTTGACCTCGTGGTCCCATGTGAGACTCTGGCCCCACGTCAGGAGAGCACAGCAGTCTGCGTCAGTTCCGCTGCACAGATGAGAAGACCGGGCTCAGAGGAGCACCCCAGGGCCGGCAGGCAGCGGGTGCCAGAGGCCTCTGGTTCTGGTTGGACCTGGTGATCCGTGCGGAGAAGATGGGGTCGTGGCCAGCTTCGCAGCCATCGTGACGGGGGATGGGATGGGAGGACACTAGGAGGGACACTGCTTTCTGGTGGAGTAGATGCAGGGCCAGGTCCCTGCAGGAGGGGAAGCTGGGGCCCGGCTCACCCTTCTGCTGGGTGCGGGCAAGAGGCAGGAAGCCCCGGCAGAGTGGACGCGAATGTCCCTGGGCCCCAGGGAGAAGGTGCTGGGGAGTCG
Organism: Ictidomys tridecemlineatus; assembly: GCF_052094955.1. NCBI lineage: Eukaryota > Metazoa > Chordata > Mammalia > Rodentia > Sciuridae > Ictidomys > Ictidomys tridecemlineatus. The sequence goes on along the minus strand of NC_135482.1, from coordinate 2,100,537 downwards.
GGGCTGGAGCGGGCAGTGCGTCTTCCTCTGGCACCGGCCCTGGAGTCTGATTTATTTCTGCAGAAATGTCTTCAGGGGGCAGACGGGCCACGTGAGCCCTGAGAATGCGGAGGATGGGGGCCATCCTGGGCCTGCCAGCGGCCTGCGCTCTGAATAGACCCTTTGTTCTGTGCCGCGATGAAGGAGGGAGCTGGAAGCAGATGCCCAGAAAGGGCTGTGACTGCATGTCCATTGTAAGTGGCGCATTTTAATCGAAAATCTATGTAATTTATTTGAATAAAAATGTGTGTTCTTTCACAATCTGGCTTCCTCTCGTCTCTCCATACTACGAGATCATTAATGCTCCGTGGATGGATCGCCATCTTCTTGGGCCACAGAGGCGTGTAGAGAAAGCATGGTTGTTTAAAGCTCAAAACGTGACCCCCGACTGAGGGAGAGGGGCTTCCCTCACACAAACAGCCCCCCTCCAGCTCCAGGGTCTGGGACGCGCGGAGCCGAGAGCCTGCGGAGCTGGCCAGGGCGGCCTGGCAGAGAGCTCCATGGGGCCCCAGGCACCCGTGGCCACCTGGTCCTTCAGGCAATGCCCAGGAGGACTGCAGCACAGGGGTGGGGCGTGGCCAGCTGTCCTGAGCAGGGCTGGCCAGGCAGGAAGTCCATGCTCTGCAGGAAAGGGTCTGGACGTGTGCGGTACCCTGACCAGGCATCTGGAGGGCACCCAGGCTAGCCTGGCCCCCCTGGCTCCCTGCTGCCCGGCCGTTCACACACAGGCCTCGGGCCCCAGCCCTGGACTCCAGCTCCTGTAGAATCTTTGGCTCTGGATGGAGCTTCCCCCTTTGAGCCATTTCCCCGCCTGTGACCAGGGGGTGGGCTGGCAATGCACTGCAGGGGCTCTGCCTGGCCAGGGCCGGCTCACGGGGCACTCCCTCCCGGGCCTCCACTCCAGCTGAGCCGGCGACGGTGCCTGTCAGGGTCACGCTCCGTGGCAGAGTCGGATCCTCCTCCCGGCATCACGGGGCGTCTACACGGGCTCTGAACAGACTTGCGTTCTCGCCCGGGTGGAGGGCAGGCTCCGGGTGGGTGGGGACGTTCGCTGGCCCTGGGGGCTTCTGCACCTCAGACAGTGTCCGGGCCCCTGGGTGTGGCTGTCCTGGTGAGTTCATGAGGGAGGGGAGGGCCAAGCCCTGCTGTGCCCTCTGAGATGGCCGATGCTCAGTGCCCCTGCCCCCCGTTCCCGGCCCCCGGCCCCCCGTCCTTCCTCCCCACCCTCCAGCTCCCCCAGTGGCTCCTTCTCTGAGGCTCCCCTGGGTTTGGCGTCCAGCTCTGTGCCATCTGGCCCCGTGGCAGGGTCCTTGTGTGTGTCTGTGCCCTAGCTGGGACTCCCGGGGGCAGAGCCAGGCCTAGCTGCTCTCCTTGGCCTGGCACCGAGCTCCCGTCAGATGGGGGGGCCCAGGGCTGCCTGGGGAGGGGGTGGTGGGAGGGCTTCCTGCAGGAGGGGCACCCACGTGGCCCTGGGTTGTTCAGCCACCCGCAGGGGTCGGGCCACGAGCCCTGCCGGGGCTTGGCCCAGGAGGTCCCTACGGGTTGCAGCCCTGCGGACTCGGACCCTACGGCCGTGCGCATTGGTGGGGTGGGCTCACTTAGTTCAGGTGTTGGACGCCGAGGCCTCCGTCTCGGACTGGCCCCTCTTGTGCTTCGGGGCACACGCCCTCAGGACCCAGGCCTGCAGCCAGGCCCAGGGGGGTCCACAGCAGCCGGCCTAGCCCCCTGCCCTCCACCTGTCCCCGCAGCAGCCCTCTGAGGACGGTGACACAGTGCACAGTGGGGCCCGGGGAGGGAACCCTGGCTCTGCCCCGCCAGCCGCGAGGGACCTGCACCCCGAGAGCCGGGCAGAAAGACAGACGCCACTGCTCTCACCCGCTGAGAGTGGACTCTGGGAAGCTGGTGGCCAGGGGAGGAGGGGAGGGCGGGTCCCGGGAGCCTGGGCAGGCGGGAGGAAGGACCGAGGCAGGTTGGAGGGTGGGTACAGGGGCACGGAGACCTGGGGGAGGTCCAGGGTGGCCCAGGGCGGCGGGCGGCCCAGCGACGACGGTCCGGGGAGTTGATCACGGCTTTGTAAAGAAGCAGGGGAAGAGCTCACCCCTGACCGTGGACATGGCCCTGTGAGAGCCAACCCCCTGGTCACGTCCTCACACGCAGCCCAGGGCTGGGTGACCACACCGCATCTCCTCACGGCCACTGTCTGTCTCCAGGAAGGTGGACTTTGAAAAGCTGTGTTCTGCTGGACGAGCCTCCGTGCGCCAACAGAGAGAAGTACGTGGGTAAGTGCTGAGAGTCTCGCGGGGCCGGGGCTGGGGCTCAGTGGCCGGGCGCGTGCCTAGGCGCTGGGTTCCATCCCTGGCAGCACCTAAAAGTAAACAAATGAAATAAAGGTCTCGTGTCCACCTACAACTGAAGAAAAGAAAAACGTAAAATCAGGGTGTTGCAGACAGTGAGCGCCCACGAGGGCCAGCCTCCGCTGCCGTCCTCCCGCAGACGCCAGGGAGGCCACGGTGTCTGTTGAGTGATGGCTCTTTCCGAGGCACAAGGCAATCGGTGCACCTGATCTTTGATCCCAAACTCCCCAGGTTCCTGTGGAGCATCACCAGCTCTGTTTTGCTCAAGAGGAGGGAAAAGAAGAAAGCGGGACCTTGACTCCCAACGCGACGCAGCTGGGAGGACTGACCCAGGGCTGAGGAGAAGAGAAGCCCCGCCCCTCCCCGGACACCTCGCCAGGCCCCTCGCGGGTCAGCTGGCGAGCGCTCCGCTGCCTGGCAGCTCTGGAGTCATCCTGCAGCCCAAGCACGATGACTTCCAGGTAGGAGCGCTCCACGCCAGGCCCATGGGGTGGGGGTCCCTAGGGTGAGGGTGGCAGCCCTGGGCCTGCAGCAGCTCTCCAGGACGGCTGTGCACGCGGCTGGCCTGCATCCCCGGGCTCGGTCCCTCCCTGACCTGCTCAGGTCTTCCCCAGTGGACCTCTGACTCCTTCCCACCTGAGGGGGCGGAGCTTCTCAGACTGCCATCTCCCGGGCTTCCCTTGGAGGGGGACAGAGGACAGGGATCTGGGAGAGCTGAGGACTGGGCAGGGTGGACATGTGTCCCTGCCCCTCCTGGTGGGCCCCACGTCACAAGGCCGACTGCACAGTCCAGCTCCACGCTGCAGCTGGAGCTCTGGCCTGTGTCACACCACGCTGAAGCTCGCCCTCGGTGCCTCCAACAGGGGGACCAGGGGCCCCACTCAGGAAACCCAAGCAGCGCTGGGCCCCAGCTGTCCCCAGGGCCCATGCCTGCCCGGCTCCCTGCCTGTGATCTTCCTTATGTACAGGTGCTTGCTGCAGGCCTAGGGTCACCCGCAGGGCCTGGTGTCACCTGCAGGCCTAGGGTCACTTGCAGTGTCACTGCATCTCTGCTATGTCTCCCAGGGCTGCAGGGACAGAGGACACAGGCTGAGGGCTTGAGTCCATGGAAGCGACTCTCCACGGCTTTGCAAGCTCAAGGTGCCCGCTCCCTCCGGAGGCTCCGCACAAGCTCCCTCCTGCCGCCCAGGTCCAGCTGCTGCCCCACAGCCTGTGGTGCCCTTGGCCTGCAGTGCCACTCTGCCCCCTCCCTGTCTTTGAGGTGCCCTGTGTCTTCACCTGACTTCTCAGGACTCTGGCTTGACACTCAGGGCCTCCCTGAGTGTGACCGCATCATAACTAGGCCCATCTGCAGGGCCCCCATCTCCAAGCAAGGCCACATTCTGAGATGCCAGTGGACGTGGATTCTGGGGGAGCTACTCAGCCAGCCCCCCTTGGACATGGTGCCAGTAGTGCCAGAGGAGAGCTCTGGGGCCTCTCCTGTCCCATGGTGGGGGCACCTGGCTCAACCCAAGTAGCCTCTGCCAGCTAAAGTCCTGAAGAGCGCGGGTGACATGGGCCCGCAGAGGTGTGACAGGGTGCAGTGACCAGAGCCCACCCGAGAGCCCTCTTCTTCTGACCCTGTCGGTGGAGCACAGCTGCCACCCCTCCTGATGACCACCTGCCAGGGCTCCTGACCGTGCAGGCAGTTTCCCAGCCAGAGTGCGGGGAGGACATGGGCAGCACTGCCCTGGAGGGGACTCTCCTGCTGGACACGCTTCAGGGTCTGCCCAGCTGCAGAGGCCTGGTCATCACGGGGGTCAAGGGCCGGCCTCAGCGTCCCCTGGCTGGCTGGGCGTCAGGCCGTCACGGTTGGTGTCTCCTTGGCGGCTCCTGCTGCCTCCCCAGCTGTCCACCTAGATGCCTGTCCCAGGTCTGCTTCCAGGAACCCAGCTGGCAACAGCCATGGGCAGCTGGGGCCCTGCCGCCCTGGTGGCCACTGGGAGGCCAGCTGTGGCTACTGTGCGCTGGCCTTTGAGGCGTGATGTCACAGCGGGAAGCCTGGAGCCGATGGGCGGTGCCCATAGTGTCTGTGGGCAGAGAGGGCGCCCTCGGGCCAGAGCCCCGGGAGGTGCCACGCCCCGGCTGCAGCGCTGTGCTGCAGGCTGGGCACCCTGCGGCTCTCTGCCTCACCCTGTGGGGCACACGTGTCAGGAGCCTGCAGTGAGCCCTCCCTGCAGCACTGAGCCTGAGGGACAAGACGCAGGTCCAGTGAGCCCTGACTTACCGTGGTGGGGGAGTTGAGCAATGCAGGACCGCGGAGGGAGACCTGCAGGAGAAGCCGCTACCCCACCTTCCAGCAGCCTGGGACCTGTGCAGGCTCGTGGGCTGCAGGAGCTGCGCTTGGCCATGGCTGTGGTCCATGGGGGTCCACTCAGGTCCAGGACAGGGCCTGAGAGTCACCCTGGCCGGTCCCAATTCCGAGTATCTCACCCCTCGTGGAAACGTGCTGACTGCTCTGGACAGGTGGGCCCGGTAGGAGAAGAGCTCTGGGAACCGCTGGGCTGCGCAGTGCTGTGTCATTGTCACAGGCGCTTGGAAGAGGAAACACTAGCTTGATCACCTCCCTCTAATTGCTGGGATGAAGGTTGGGGCTCTTCTGTTGCCAGGAAAGCAAAAATGTCACAGTAAATTCATTTGGAAAGCTCTGCATGAAGACTGAATCATCTTTTCTTGTAGTTTCCTGAGGAAAACAAATTTCAGCAAAGCTAGTGCCTTGGTTAAAACAACATTTTTTCCAGAGCAAGTGCAGAAGGGCACGTGGGTTGCTGATGGTCCATTTGAACACGCTGTAGGAACCTGCCCAGCGAAGCCAGCGTGGTCAGAACTTCCAACTCCTGTGTGTGCACAGAGGAACCCATAGTCAAGAAATTAGTGATGAAGTCGGTGTAAAATATGAAAATCCTACAGGTTTTGTTCTTTCCGAGAGTGTCAGCACTCACACCACCTCATTTTTCTGAACATCAACTAGATTTCATAAATATTTGAGCCCGTGAACAATTACTTGGTAAATCCATTCAAGTATCCAATAATGGCGCCCAACTTTCTGCAAACCAAGCTTTGGGTGTTGGATGCCGTTGTGCGAGACCAGGTGGGAATCTTTAATCAAAGCAGTCCATGAGTAGAATTCACAAATGCCGGTTATCAACGTTTTTAGCAAATTGTGAAGATTGGAAACAAAGCTGAGAAACAGAGGGACACGGAGGTTCGTCCCTTGGAGGTGAGGAAGGAGGTGTCACGGGCTGAGCCCAGGTCCCTGCTGCCAGGGGAGTCTCTGAATGCACTCCCGCTGTTCCTGGGGTGACGTGCGGGTGCCCTGGGGGGCGGGGGGGACGCCCTGGACCTTCACAGCCGAGTGTGATGCAGCAGTCGGAGGAGCCACGAGTGGAGGTGACGAGCTTGGCACAAGCTGACGGCAGGCACCCTGAGCAGGGCTGTGACAGTGCTCCTCCAGGGAAGTCCTTCCAGAACCCCAGTGCTCCCGCTCACTGTCGGCCTGAGCTCACCGGGTGCCTTGGCCCCTGTGGCCACGGGTCAGCTGGAGTGTCCACAGCCAGAGATTGGAAACCCCAGAGTGCACGGAGGGGGCTGCTGCACTTCCTGAGAACCTTAAAATGATGTAGAGTGTCGTATTCTGGCACTGCCCCGACGCCGAATCCAGACGCCTGCCTGGAGGACACGGTGGCAGTAGCAGACGCACACCAAGAACATTTGTCTGCTTCTCATTTTTAATGTTCAAACATCAGATGAAGAATTTTGAAATTTTGCTTTTATGGACATAGATATGCCGTGTTTTCATTTTTCTATTAAAAATTTATTTTTTTAAATGGCTTTTGAGTAAAACGATTTTTAGGGCCACCCACATAATAAAACCAATTTATTGGTCAATAAATGCATATATAATTTAAATTCTATAAATATGTATGTGTATATAAAATATTTAATCTATGTACACACAGTTTGAATTACCGTAGTGTCCCCAAGGCCTCTCTGCTCTATAATAAGGCCACGGGGCCCAGGAGTTCAGCACCGCGTCCAAGGCCCAGTGAGTGGAAGTGAGTCTTTTGGTGTTTTCTTGAATGTTTTGGTGCTATCAAATCTTTTAAAAATATTATGACTACAGTTTTACTAATGTAGCTAAAGCCCTTTGTTCCTTCTCTATTGCCTCCGATTTTCTGGTACTTAAACAGTATTTCTTTTCTTTGTTGCTTGCAGTTAAATATGGAGCAGATTCAGTATGATATTTATAAGCCATCTGTGGAGGACGGAGCGAGCCCTTCGCTGGCCACAACCTCAGGGGCCTGTGGTCCCCTCTGCAGCCTCGAGTTTCCCTCCCCCACACCCGTCTCTCCTGTCCCAAGTCCTCGGTGCCCCTCCCTTGGCTCTGAGGTTGGGCCACATTTGTGCACTGCTCTGCGGCCACCTGCTCTGGGTGTCCTGGACGCAGCTCTGAGCGCTGGCCCGAGGGACAGGCTGGTGCGCACATTTCTGCCCTCGCTGATCCCGGTGTGATAACAGGGGCACGGGTGCCCTTCCCTGTCGATGGACACTTGGGCTGGTGGTGGTTTTCCTGTGGATCTCTGGAGACTGTGACGCTCCTGGCACCTGTGGTTTAGGACACACCCTTAGTGTCCGGGTGCCGTTTGACCCTGTGTGCCCTCGTGTCCCACCTGCTGTCCAAGAACCATGCCCTCAAGACTCCCGCTGGCAGATGGCTGCTGTTCCGAGTCCCATGTGGCCCTAGGTGTCACCAGACCCGCCACCTTCTCGTCCAGCTGGGGTGGGAGCCGCCTGGCCCTTGCTTCTGCTCGTGTCCCCCTCCTTAGTGAAGACCGTTCTCTTTTGTTGGTTCGGAGGAGTCCTAGAGCACGTGGGAGCTGCTCCTTCTCCCTGTGCAGAACCCCCAAGGCTCCCGGCTAGCTCACAGCTCACCCCGGGCAGTGAGGGCCTCTCCTGCCCATGCTGCCCAGGGGCAGGGGACAAGTCGCTGGCCTCGGCTCACGGCCGTTCTCTCTCTCAGCCTTTGCCTGTGCTGTTGGTCTTCCAGAGGCCCCTCTGGGGGCCTCCCCGCTCTTTCCTTGGCCCCAGTGCAGTGTCCAGTCCCTCCGCTCTGGGCTGAGCTCTCTGGGGCAGGGCCCTTTTGGTTCATCCCTGTCCCCAGGCAGCCCTGGGGGATGGCAGGGGAGCCCTCCTCCTGGGTCGCCTGACTCTGTAGTCGTGCGAGGAAGGGGCTGAGGCTCTGCGTGGCCTTGTAGCTGCAGCTCACAGACAGAAGCCCCCTGGGGCCAGAGCCCTCCAGCATCAGTGGCCAGCGGCACCCGGAGGTCCTGCTCAGGGCTGGAGTCACAGGGCTGTGCTCCCTGCCTCCCAGGCTCTCTGCCCTGCCCTCCCCACTGGCTCCCCAGCTTGGCCATCCTGGGGAACAGGGGGACTGTCCTCTTGCTCATGGCTGTCCCCTGGTGCCTCCTGAGCACTGGGACTCAGTGAGGCTCCAGCAGCTGGTGCAGCGCGATGCTCAGACCCTCCTTCCATCTTGGCCACTCGGACGCTGGTGAGATGTGCACCCCCCTCACATTCACCTGGAGCAGCAGATCTCAGACCTGGCAGAGCTGAATGAGCAGGTGACTTTGACAGGACTCTACCAGCTGCGCTGGGGACAGCGAAGTGCAGAGAGAGGAGATGGCGTGAGAGTGGAGGAGGGGATGGTGGATACATGGGCAGAAATGCCCTGCACAGCCCAGCCCTGTCCTCAGCAACCAGGGAACTTGCCCACACTTCCCCAGGGCCCTGGGCCAGCAGGGTGCAAGAGCCGCCCAGCCCACCCTGCCTCGTGCCCACCTGTGGGCATTGAAGGCGAGGCGTTGAAGGAGTGTCGCCCGGGCACGTCCTGCGAGCGCCATTCCTGCTCTGGAGAGGACAGAACCAAACCAGACCCTGGAGGCCTGCAGAGGAGGCATCTCATCTTGCCCCTGCCCCCTGGCCAGCCACATCTCAGTGAAAAATTCTAATCATCTCAGAAGGCTCATTTCCATTTGTGGCACAAATGGAGCCTGTCCTCAGGGGGTGGAAGTGTGGACGGCCAGGTGGAGCAGGTCGCTTCACAGGCTGGAGACAAAACCAGCTGCCCGGCGCTGGCATGTGGTATGACCTTGTACCAACACGCAGCCTGGGCTGGTGCGAAGTCTCTTGGGGGTGTGTGTGGGTGGTGGCAGGGAGGTAGGGAGGAGACTCTGACCAGCACAGGACCTTTGAGTCCACAGCCAGGAACCCTCCAGTCTGTGGCAGAGTCTGAGTCCCAAGGGAGGCTGGCCACTGGAGCGTGGGCCCCAGCCCCAGTTCAGAGAATCACACAGGGTCCCACTATGCAGGGCAGGAGCCCTCAGGAATGACCAGCTGTTGTCCTCCAGCTCGGTGGCCCCCCGGCCTGGCTGAGCGTCAGAGGGATCTTAGGTGCTGTGCCGTCCTGAGCTCCTGACCCCATGTTTCCAGAGGCGTGGCTGAGTGTCCTCTCCACTGTTGGCCTCTGGACCCTCGCTCGGCAAGGATGTCTCTTCTGGGTCCTACAGGCTCCCACTCCCCCTCATTCACTCCTGGAGAGCATTTCTACTAGAGCTTCGGTGTGCGTCTGTGCATCTCCCCAGTCAGCGGCTCCTTGGGGCCGAGTCAGATCCCCCGATGCCAGCAGGGCTCCTGACCCCCACGTTGGCCACACTCCGTCTGCTTCACAGCTCTGAGCCTTCAGGGCCTGCCGAGTTCTGTCTTCCACTTTCTGTCTCTCACTGGCTCTGTGCTCCCAGAGTCTGTGCTTTATGCTTAGATTCCACCAGAGGTAGTTTGGGCACCAAGCCCAAGTCCTTCCCCAGTTTCCAGAAACTTCCCCACTCTCAAGTGTTTTGCGGAGGATTTAAAGATTTGGCGAGTGTGGGAGGGATCCCATAGCAGAGTGACAGTGTCGGCCATCTTGCTCACTGTGGCCTCCCTTCCGGGCTTCCTTCTGGTGCAACTTGGAAATTCTTCCCCTCACCTGGAACAGAGTAGTCCGCCCATTCTTAGAGCCCTAACTCAGCCTCTGCCCCAGAAACCTCTTTTGAATAAACCAGAGGAATCCTGGTGACTTGATCTGTTTCACTTGGATACTTGGTACCTCGCCTGAAGCAGGTGGCAGGTGTCTGTTAACACCTACAGGAATGCTCTTCTTGGTGTAAGGGGTGGCGTCTTAGAGAAGAGAGAAGTCAGGGATGTTTTCTTAAGGGGAAGAGCTCACAGTCACAGCGAGGGACAAAGGAGGCTGGAGAGGATTGATCTGTGGTGCGGGTGGAGGACATCAGGGTTTCAAGTTTCCCAGAGCAACCGTTCTCTGAGCTGGGGGGTTAGAGGCGGCCAGCGGTCCCCAGCGCACTACAGCATTTTAAACTGCAGGTTGGGGAGGTGAATCAATCCAGTCACAGTCAGGTTGCCCATTTATTTTTTAATGAAACTGAATATACATTATGAGAATACGCCTCTCACAGTGTTTTTAGGTGGAACTTTCATTCCGTCTGTACGTATATGTGTAGTGCACGTGTGTGTGCGTGTGCCACAGCTCAGTGTGTCTCCCCCCGACGTGTGTGTTGAAACCCCAGTTCTAAAGTGATGGCATTGGGAGGGGTCCTTGGGAGGCGTTAGGTCAGGAGGGCCTCATGAAGGGGATTAATGCCCCTTAAGGAGAGCCAGAGGGACCTAGTGCACTGACCACCGTGTGAGGACACACCCACAGGAGAGCTCTCTGTGAACCGGGAAGTGGTCCTCCCCACCCTACATCACTGGCTCCTCCACCTTGGACTTCAGACTCCAGGACTGTGAGGGACATTGTTTACAAGCCACCGAGTCAGGGTGTTCCGTTAGAGTGGACACAGTGGAAATAGGTCTATTTGTGTGTGTGTGTGGGGGGGTGTGTGTGGGGTTACACTGGGTTGTGAGACAAAGTGTATTTTGTACTGAATTTCACTGTGTTAGTTTTCTGTGGCTGCTGTAAACACACAGATTTACTCTCTTTCAGTCCCAGAGGTCAGGAGTCTGAAGGGTCCTCCCAAGGGCCAGCAGGGCTGCATCCTGTCTGGGCGCTGGGGCAGCCATGTCCCCGCCTTTCCAGCTCTTAGAGGGCACATGGCCACTCCGTCTTTGAAGCAAGCGACGAAGCACATTCTGTCCCCTCTGACCTCCTGCACTCTCCCATTCGGACCTTGCACTTCCTGGGCCGCTGGGCTGATCCAGGAGCCCCACTCCAGCACAAGGTCTGAACCTTTGCCACTTGCGTGAAGTCCCTTTTGCACAGAATGCAACACACAGGTTTTGGGGACTATTGTGCAGCACATCAGAGTCATAGTAGAAAATGTTTGGAAGCCACTGGTCTTGATGACCCTGAAGGTCCTCTCAAGCCTAGAGCTTCTGTGGCCGCAGACTGGGTGGCCAGAGCCCAGGCCGGCAGCCAGCAGGCCTCTGTGTGTGACTTGTCCAAGTTCCTTCAGTGTAACTGAAACTGCTGGGTCAACCATCCTGCACCCTAGAACCCAGACCCTCAGAGCCTCCAGGCGCCTTGAGGCCCAGGCAGCTTCCTGTCCACAGATGAAGACCAGCCAGAGTGGAGGCTGATCTCAGTCATGGAAAACTATAGATTGAAAGACGCGTTTTGTAGGAGACTGAAATATGCCAATGTTTCTGTAGCAGTTTTCTCTGGTGCTGAGATACACACTTGCTTTTTATTCTGAATTTCCGAGTTTTTCAAAATGGGCCAGTGTTGCGTTTCGAATCAGTATAAAACATGTTATTAACAATTCTGGTCAGATGCTGGGTATGGGGCACCTGCCAGTAATCCCAGCGACTCTGGAGGCTGAGGCAGGAAGGTTGCAAGTTCAAGCCAGACTCAACTTAGTGAGGCCCCAAGCAACTTAATGAGACCCTGTATCAAAATAAAACATAAAAACAGGGCTGGGGATGTGGCTTAGTGGTTAAGTGCCCCCAGTTCAATCCCTGGCACCACCCCCCCCCCAAAAAAAAAATTCTGGTAAGGAAACTGTCCACAGGATTTCATTCCGGCAGAGCCGATGACCTCCTACCCCCATCTGGAGACTGCAGACCACAGCAGCAGGTGGCCCAGAGCAGAGCGTTCAGGGCCAGTGGGCTCCCTGCACCCCCGCCCAGGCCTCCCGGCCTCTCTGGGAGAACAGAGGCTCTTTTCCAGCTGGACTCTCATTTCACGTTATTGTTCCTGTCCTCTGCACCACTCATTCACAGGATGGGAACTATAGAACAGTCTACAGAAGGAACAAGGCCAACACCCACACTCGGCGTGGGAATGGAATTTTCTGGAACCTTCACGCCTGCTGTGTCCCCTTCCTAATTCTACCTCCCTCCTTCCTGCCCCCGCCTGGGCCCAAGCTCAGGTAGGGGCTCGGGGCAGCGGGTAAGCACAGGCCCAGGGCTGCAGGGCTGGCCATTTACAAATGATAAATCAAGTTGACCCACTGTTAAGTAGTGTCCTAGCCTCCTGCCTTGACCAACACACCTTCATCACAACAAGACGGGAAACATGGCTGGAAAATCGTGGGTGCTTCTCTGATAACACTGGCAAGATATCAAAGCAAACTGCTGAATGCTGACTGCCTGAGTGTTCTGTGGATGGACCAGGAACACTTGGATGAATGATCAAACCAAAATACGTGAGATTTATGAATGAACGTCTGCACGTCCTACAAGATTTATCTTTCTTGCCTTCATTCTGCAGTGTCGCTAATTATGTTCTTATAATTAGAATTTTCACAGAGTTGCCTTTTATTGACAGTGACGACAAATTGGACACCCTCTCGGCAGCCATCCTCGGGCTCAGTTCTCAAAACTGATCTCCCCCTCGCCGAGGCTCTGTCCGCCGAAGCCGTCGCAGCCGGATCGTCAATGGAATTCTTAGAGGAGTATATTGATCTGGAAATTAGCCACGTCTCTTTGAAAACTGTTATGGTGTTTAATCATGGCAACGCAGTTGCGTATTTCACATTATCATTAGCACAGAAAAAAAAAATCACAAATCATTTAAGTTTCTTGGTACAGCACCGTGTGGTTCAGGTCCAATGTGATGCTTCCTTACCTGGTTCAAGACCCGCAGCAAGCAGAGTGGGGGTCGCGCCCCTTTGTGCTGCGACGACTTCCACACGGTCCTCAGCCTGAGGGTGGGAGGGCTCCGGCCTGGCGGGTTTCTCAGCCTCGTGGGCTTGGGTCCCTGTGCCCCCCACCCCGAGGGCCCTGGGAGAAGCAGGGGGTGGGAGGGGAGCAGGGGGAGGGCTGTGTGGGCGTCCCCTCTGCAGAACTGACCTGCCCAGAACTCCCCCAGGGCTTCCTCCTTCCAAACCCCCGTGCCTCCAGGGTGGGGTCTGCCTGTGAGGACCTGCTGACGTGCCCTCACCTTGGCACCGGGTTTCAAGGTCAGGTGGGGAAGCTCTGCCCTGTGTGTTTAGGCCCAGCCTTGCAGGGCCAGGGCTGAGTTCCTGATGGCTTGGTGGGGGGCACTGGGTAGTTCTTTTGGGGTGTCTCTGTGTTATGATCTGGTGTCCCCAAAAGCTCACGTGGGAGACCTGCAGGAAGGTTCAGAGGAGAAATGATGGGATTGTGAGAGTCTCAACCCAATCAGTGAACTGACCCCTGGTGGGAAGACCTGGGTGGTCTCTGGAGGCAGGGGGTGTGGCTGGAAGAAGGGGTCACTGGGGGCGTGGCTGTGGGGTGATATTTTACACCTGGCGCTGGAGTCTCTCTGCTTCCTGAGCACCGTGATGTGAGCTGCTGTCCTCCGCCACCCTCTCCCGCCATGATGTCCAGCCTCACCTCGAGCCCCGAGGACTGGAGCCGGCCTTCTCTGGACTCAGACCTCTGAAACCGCGAGCCCTCGAATAGACCTTTCCCCTACAGTGTGGGGTCAGCTCCTCCAGTCGCAGCAGCGGAAGGCTGACCAGGACAGGCTGCAGACCCAGACCCAACGCGCCAGGCCAGCACAGGGCCTGCTCCTCAGAGGGGACCTGACTGTCCCAGCCCTTCCTTTGCTGTCACCATCCAGGCAGGTGTGTGGGTGGTGGCAAGAAGGACCCGGGACCAGTGGGACTCGGGGAAGGAAGGGCAGGGGAGAGACCTGGGAGACAGGGCCACAGCCTCAGGGCAGACCGTGGGCAAGACCGGCGGGCCCCCCGGGCGCCCCATGTCCTGGCATCCGGAGGTGCTGCGGTGGCCCCGAGTGTCGGGGTCCTGATGGTGCGTGGGGTCCCAGCAGGAGACTGCAGGACTCCTGTGTGCAGTGCTGTGGGAGCAGAGGGGGAGGCGAATCAGGGCTCCCTCTGCCCCTCACAGCTGGGTGTGGCGCCTGGGCTTCCTGCGTGTGGGTGTGGTGACAGTGACAGTGTGGTGACAGTGATGTCAGCAGGGTGCCTCCAGGGCCAGGGCTATGGCTCTGGCCACTCCAGCCTGCTGTGCCGCTGTCCTGGGGTGCCGTGCCCCGTCCCAGCCTGGTCTCTCCTGCTGCCCCACCAGGAGCGGGTTGGAGAGCGGCCTGGGAGTTGGACTCTGAGGCCCCCTGTCCCTAGTTCATCATCCACGGCACTTGATTGACAGCTCCCCCAGGCTGCCCTTGATTGACAGCTCTCCCAGACTGCCCTTGATTGACAGCTCTCCCAGGCTGCCCTTGATTGACAGCTCTCCCAGGCGGAGGGCCCAGCTGGGATTCATCTTCCCTGGGCTCTGGGAAGCGTCCCTTCCCATGCTCCAGAGTTCAGGGCTGTCGCCGAGACGTCCGCGTGCTTCTGCTTCTGAGTCTCCGTGACCCGTTTCTTTGGGTCCCCCCACCTGGAGGCTGCGGGATCCTCCTCAAGCCCTGGGCGAGGGCCTTGGCTGCTCTCACCTGCGGGGCTGGGCACCTGCTGGCCTTGGGTTGGTCAGCTGTCCCTCTCCCCGTGTTCCGAGGACCCACTTTCCTCCTGGCCGTGCCGTCCTCTCTCAGGACTCACAGCTTGTTGGATTCCCTGTCCCTCCCTGCTGGGCTCGGCTGGTTGTCTGGGGTCTGATTCGTGGGCTCTAAGCTGGGGACAGATGCCCGCCACTCCTTGGTGCTCGCTGGTCACTGGGAGCTGGGGAGGAAGCCAGCCGGAGGCTCTCGGCTTGGGGGGGCCATCAGGGGGAGCCTGGCTGGGCCTCGGGTGGCCTGGGGACTGGGCTGCAGAAGCCTTGGGCTCCCCGGGCTGGATGGTACCCCTGTTCAGTTCCCCAGGCTCCTGTCTGGGGACAGGACTGGCTGCCGGTCTGTGAGCAGCGAAGGACGCGGCCTTGGGTCCACTGACCTCCCCAGAGCACCAAGCCATCTCTGCCAGGATGGGGAGGCAGCCTGCGGCCTCAGGTGGGGAGGGGATTCTGTGATTTCCCACTCCATCTCCGCCCCATCCCCCTGGTTCGTCACCTGCCACCTCACCTGGTCCCACAGTGGCCTGCTTCTCGGTTTCTGGCCCAAACTGTCGGTGGGTGGATCTGGGGGTTTCAAGCTGCCTCAGCCGCGGGAGCAAGGGCCGCTCAGCGTGGCTTTGCAGCTCCCAGCGCCATGCGGTGGGGTCCTCTTCCCAGCCCTCCTGGGCCTCGACACAGCTCTTACTGCTGCTTTGGTGGAGGGCTGGAAAGGACTGAAACGCGTCCTCCACCTCCTAAACCCAAGTGGACAAGGGTCACGGGGTCTCCTGAGTAGGAGAGGCAGGTTGGGAGCTTCAGTGGCTGACATCACTGTGGGAAAGGGGAAGGGGAGTCAGGAGATGGAGAATGGAGGCAGATTTCTGACTAACTGCTGGATTCAGCTGTTCCTGAAGCCAACCCAAGTCTTCAGAATCCCAGAGACGTGAGCTCGCAAATCCAGCTTTCGTTGTCTAGTTCTGGGGTTCGGTCTAGCTTGCCTGTGAACCCTGCAGTTGAAGGGGCCCTGGCCGGTCCTTGCTGTAACTTTAAATCTCGGGGGTTCTCTGCCAGTTCTGCCGTTAGCTGGCAGAAGCCCTTCCCTCACCTCCAGGGCAATCCCAGCAGCACCTCCTCGGAGGCCTTCCCCGGCCGCTGACCCGGATCACCACGGGGCTCCCTCCTGGCTTCATACTCTGCTCTCATTCTCTGCTGCCCGCCCTGGCCAGGCCAGGCCGGTTGTCCAGCTGCCCGTCCCTCCTCACAGGGCAGGATCCTCTTGCCCGTGGCCGTCCCCAAGTGTCTTGGGGACAAGGCGGTCCTGTTCAGGCTCCTGGGCCCCCTCCTCAGGGCCACCGGTCGCCTGCGCCCATCAGCCGCAGCCCTTCCCGCTCTCCTGCCCTGCGGCTGGGACTTCTTCCACGTGCGGCTGGGACCAGGTTGCGTGAAGGAATTGCTCATTAAGGGGCCGAGTCCGTGTTTGGTGTCGCAGCCACCTGAAGTCAATTAGGGATCAACGGGATTAATCGTTCTCCCTGGGCCAGAGCCATGCATGGGAGCCCGAGGAACGTGCCCCTTAGCTCCCTGCAGGGGAGAAGCAGGGCTTCCACAGGCCTGGGGCCAGGAGCGGCATGGCGCCCGCTCAGTGCCAAACAGCCCAGGCCAGACTCACCTGTCGGCTGCTTGGGTTCGGGGTCCTCGCCACCTGGGCAGAGAACCTAGTCTCGACCTGGGCAGCAAAATGGCCACATAGAGAGGTGGCCGTGCCCCCCACCCTGAGCAGCCTCAGCACCCCGTCCTCAGGGTCAACGCGGTCCTGACGCAGCGCTCCAACAACCAGGTCCACCCAGAGTCCACGCCGGCACCTTCACCAGTGTAAATACAGAGGCTGCCTCCCGTTCCTCCACGCTGCCTCTGGGTGAGGGCCTGTCCTGTCCAATCTGCCCCAGGAGGGTCCCTCCCGTCCCCAGCCTGGGTCCCGCGGGTGCAGGCACTTGGAGGGGTGGTGGCCGGCAGAGCCTGCCCACCCCGGGCTCTGCCACACACCCAGATCCTGGGTCCCAGGCCGTTGAGCTGCCTTGGCCTGGGCGGGGGGCACGGGGACCGAGGTCCCAGGAGCGCTGGCCTGCAGTGGGACTGGCCCCTCTGAGCAGGGCTTCCGAGGCATTTGGAGGTGTTTTTTCATGTGGCTTATTTAGGGAAAGGGGGATTTTCTCGAAGAGAGAATATCAAGAAAAGTGGGAAGACCAGGGCTTGTGGGAAGCTCTGACCATCGTATCACCAGGAACTGTGGCCATGGCTGCTCCTGGGCCTGGTGAGAGGGAGGTGGGGTGTTGCTCTGACGTCCATCTGTGAGTGCTCTGCCTCACCCAGAGCCACGGGATCTTCTGAGAATTCAGAACCTGAAAGAGCTTTGCCCCCAGAGCCTGGTTCCTTTGTCATTCCCAACACAAATGAAATTCAGAAAGCATTTCTCTTTTTGCCCTCGCTGCCAGTAAGCTCAGAGCTCAATTTTGACAACGTCTTAGCTCAAAGTTTTGGGATTTTAATTTCTTTCCACCCATCTATGGATTTGATATTTTCAAACACCTGAGTAAAATTTGTTCTTCATGATACTGAGCTTCAAGCCCTTCCCATAAGTCCCTGATCACCCATGTCCCAGATCGCTCTAATGAAGAAACTACAATTATTCAAATTCCTGCGCTGTGTAGCGGTGGGGGTTCAGGCAAGTGGCCGAGCCCTGGAAGGGGACAGAAGATTATGGCCAACGCAAAGCACCCGGCTGGCCTTCGTCTTAATTCACCTCTAAATCAACTTGAGAAGCCTCTGAACTAGGAGGAGGGAAGAAAAGTCTTAAAAGACAAAGTGCATTACAGGAAAGCGGTGATTTCTCGGCTATTCGTCACTCCAAGTGCAATACATTAACAAAGTGCTGTAATAAGAGGAGCTACTAAAAAATGATTTATTGACACTTTAGCCCTGTTCAAACAGGTTAATGTCAATACAATTAGCTCCTGGATCAGGGAGATCCGCTCCGAGGGAGAGTTGATAAAACAGCGTTTCATGCTGCTCCCACCGGGTCAGGGAGGGCGGGACTTGGCCTCAGGGACGCGTCTGTCATGCTCCCTTGGGGGCTGCACCCGCCCTCGGCCCCTGGGACCCCAGGGGCTGGAGCCTGGGGCTCTGGGCAGTTCTTAGAAACGGCCAGTTTATCCGGAAGCCCTTCCGGCTCTGCTGTGTCACGGTGGGCGACTCCGGAGTAACTGGGAGAACATGGGCGATTGCTAGGCCGGGAAAGTGGACAGAGAACCGCAGCTGAGTGGCAGAGGGACTGGCAGGGACTGAGGGCATCTGCAGTGAGCAGAGCCCAGGAGCCCGTGCTGGATGGACAGGTCCGGGCCTGGCCCTGGGGGGCCCCCGTTCCCAGTGGGTCTGCTCTCGCTCACAGGCGGTGAGCTCCTACGTGTGCCCCTGCCCTGTGCAGGGTGGGCTCTGCCTACTGTCCACCCCCCGGGCCAGCCTCCTGTGCAGAGGGACACTGCCGAGGAGCTGGCTGCCTCTCCTGTTTCCCTGGTGGCCGCCAGGGCCTCGCAGCCACAGCTTGAGTGGGACGTTCCCAGAGTCCCCATCCCTGTCCTCAGGGACCCACTCACAAGGGGTTGTCTCTGGGCCAACGTTGTCAAGACAAGTGTCAGCAGGACTCCCGCCAGCGAGGCCCTCCCTGGTGGGAGGCACTGTGCCCAGCCTGGTCCGGAGTGTCCTGTGTGGGCGCCGGCTCCTCGCTGGCTGTGCTGCGGACACCCCGGGTCTCAGTGGCTTCTGAACCCAAGGCCGAGGCCCTCCTGCTGCAGGTCTGCTCCATGTGCCCCTTGCTCCTCTCCACACTGGGCCCTGACCGTGAGGTGGCGGAGGTGGGCGGACCAGTGTCCCCGGAGCTGCTGCTGGGGGTGACGCCTGTCACTTTCCTTCACGTTCATAGGACAAAGGGTGCCACATGGTCTGGCCTAGGGTCATGGCGGGGACCAGGCACCGGGCACCAGGCAGAGGGGGGATACTCTCAGGAAGAGGGAGGGCCATCAGAAGCCCAGAGCAGGCCGTGTGGTGGGGCCCGGACCCTGGCGTCTGCTGCAGGGCTGTTGGTGGCCTGTCAATCATTCGTCACTCTGGGTGTGTGAACTCCCGCCCGGGCTGATTCCAGCGCTCACACCCCTAACCACGGGCGGCCCTGCCCCCCAGAACCCCCCAGTGTGGGATCAGCTGCTGCCACCTGCAGCCTCGTTCTCCCCGAGCCCCCAGAGGGCGCAGCCTGCGGCACCTTGACCTTACCCCAGAGAGTCCCCGGTTAACTTGTGTCCTCTGTGAGTGGAGCCTGGGGTTCCCAGCTGGTGGCCACTCTAGGACAGCCCAGAGGCAGAGCTGGGGTGAGGAGGGGTGGTGGGCAGGCCCCCCCTGCTGGACCTGCAGGGCTCCGGGGGCGCTAGGGGGCCTTGGCCGCACCTCCTGGGCGTGGGGTGGCCCGAGGCTCAGAGACAGCAGAGCTGACCTCTAGGTGGAGGCTTCTAGTTGTCCTTGTCCCCCTACTCCAGAGCTCCACTGAAAGACCCTGACCCCACTGTCCCCTGACAGCAGAGACCAGAACCTGCGTCCCGCTGGGCTCCCGCTGTCCTGCTGGCTCCGTGAGGCCCGTCGTGGGCCCCGAGGCTCCACCTCACAGTGGCTCCTGGCCGGTCTCAGCCAGGACTTCCAGGTGGACTCAGACCCGCTTCCTGGAGAGGGGTGCCCACCGCGGGCCGGTGGCTGGGGGCCGTCACTGGGCCTGTGGAGTGGATTCTCTGAGGCTGACCTGCCACTTTCCCATCTGGGGCCCTCGATCACCTGGCCAGCGTCCCAGGCCTCTCCTGTGACCATGGGCAGCTGTCGTCCTGTCAGCTTGGACACGCTCTCCTCCCTGCCCCCCCAGGGCCTGCCCAGCTGGGCACAGGCAGGACCTCTCCCCACACCGCCAGGCGGTGCCATCGGGAGTCTCACTCGGACGTCTGGCCTGGGGGGCTGCGGCTGGAAGACTGAGAAGGGGCACTCCAAGCCCGACCCCTGATGGGAGGGCTGTCTGTGACCCCACCCCGCAGAGTCCCTGGCAGGAAGCGCCTAGCTGGGGAGGTGACAAAGAGGTCACAGGCCTCAGGCGACTGGAGCATCCCTCCAAGCCCTGGAGAGAGCAGTCGGCAGGTTCTCTGCCTGGAGTGGACATGCTCTGGGCAGGGCCTGGCCTCCGGGGTCATGCTCAAGGGAGGAGTGGCCCTTTGGGGGGCAGCTTGCCAACAGGTAGTGGGCTGGCCTGTACTGGGAGTCCCTGTCCCCACACTGCCCCGGGGACCTTGGCTGAGCACTCTGAGCATCGTGGTGCCGTTGACCAGATGGTCTCTGAGGCCAAGGGACTGCCTCCCTCCCTCCCTCTGCCTGAACTTCCCGGGGCGGACTGGGGCCTCTGCCTCCTGGGGACATGTCTGAGGGCCTGCCAGTCTCCGGCACATGGGTGGTGGCAGCTGGCTTGGGTCCCCACTCCTTCCTGGATGGCCCATGCGCAGACGCCCTGCTGTGGGAGGCAGCACTTCCCTCGTAGGCTGAGCCCCTCTGCTCCCTGGGACAGCGCGGGCCTGACCGCAGTCTGACCACCGGCCTGCAGGAGTTCACGTGACCCCTGCTCTCCCCAGACCACAGGACCAGGCCGAGCCCTGTCGGTGGGTCTGTGGGTTCCCAGCTCAGAGGACAAGGCCAGCCGATGGTGTGGAGTGGACGCGGTGCGCGTGCCCATCCTCCGTGAGTGTGCTACAGGAGGCAGAGTGGACATGCAGCGGGGGCTCTGCTGGGCGACTGGGCAGCTTCTCTGAGGTCCCAGGGACCACAGACCCTCAGGACCCAGGAGGGAAGGAGGGACCTTGTGCCGGGGTGACGGAGGGGTCATTGTTTCAGTGGGGAGGGGACTCCAGGGCCCTTCAAGTCACACTGCAGGGCACATCACGTCCACTCTGAGCCCCGGGATGGCAGGACCTGGGGACCTGCTGGACTGGCAGCAGGGGGGCCCAGCCCCTGGTGAGGGAGGCAGCCCTGCCTGGGCCCGCTGTGGCCCTCGTCCTGTCCTTCCACCGCCCCCCCCCGTGGCCATCCCTCCTCCCCTCTCCTGTCTGTCTTCCCCTTTCTCTTCTCTTCTTGTTGCCAGAAGAGTCGGCGACGGCCTTGGCCTTGACCATGCCTGCCCAGCGCCCTCTACCCTCCAGGCCCCTGGCCTTCACACGGACCCAGCGAGACCTTCCCCACTTCTGGCCCTGAGAGCCTGGCCACGGCCGTGCTGCTTCTCCAGTGTGGACGCTGAGCTCTGCGGGACGTTCTGTCGGGGTTTTATCTGTGAAAACCCGGCACAGGAAGCGAGTGACCAGGGCAGCGCTGCCCACTGTGCTCCTCCACGGTGATTCTTGTTGAGAGCCACGGCCTGGTCGTGGGACGCCTGGCATTTGCCAGAGGGAATGTTTGAAAGGTGACCCCAGCGAACCATGGAGATGATTTGAGTTGAGCTGTCTATAATCGCTGTGATGCTGGATTGATTGAGTTGTATATTTGACCTTTACTGTGGGCCACGGGGTGGCTCTTGCTGCCTCGGGCGCCCGCTGCTTTGGAGTTCTCGCGGGGATTCCTGGAGAGTTCCCATTGGTTGGGGAAGGTCTGGAGGAGGGATTTCTGGTTGGTGTGGGGTGTGCCTGGAGGAGCTGCGTGTGTGGCATTCGGGAGAGGTTCCCAGGGAGCGTGTGGAGTGTGCTGGTGGAGTTGGGAAATAAAGTTTGTTCCTGCTTGAGTGGCTCATGATTTGTGCCCAGCCAGACAGCGGCATTTGGTGGCCCATACGGGGAACGACTGAGGGTAAGTGACAAGGTAAACTGCTCGCTCCTGAGGGCAGGGCGAGAGGATGGGGAGCCATTTAAAGATTCTTCTTTTGTTTTGCTTCACTTTTGTTTTAAGTTGCCAGTCCCTGGAGATGAGTGAGAGGGAAGAAAAACCGCTCACATCTGAGGAAGAACTATTTGCGTCTGAGGAACAGATAGGGAAAAAGGATGGATGCACACTTCAGGAAGATAGAAAGGGCTGATATAATGAATTTTTGTTCCATTTTTGTTTCATTTTG
Organism: Ictidomys tridecemlineatus; assembly: GCF_052094955.1. Taxonomy (NCBI): domain Eukaryota; kingdom Metazoa; phylum Chordata; class Mammalia; order Rodentia; family Sciuridae; genus Ictidomys; species Ictidomys tridecemlineatus. The sequence continues at coordinate 2,078,985 of NC_135482.1, read as the reverse complement.
TCTCAGTTTTGTTTTGCATTATCTTAGTGAGGGGTATCTTTGTCATGGATATGGAATTAAAAATCAATAAGAAACAAACTGAAAGGGCGTTAAGTAAAGTGCTAGAGGAAGGAGGCATCTGAGTAAAATCAAGAACAGGGCGTACGTTAAGACGATACAAAGGTGTAGCCCATGGTGCATTAAAGAGGGCTGTTAAATATATCACAATGGAACCATCATGGTGAAGATTCAAAAAAGATACAAAAGGAAAGCCCAGGAACTCTGCCAGTTGGCACATTGCCATTGTGGACGTTGGTACAATCTTGTTTGCTTAGTCTAGGAGAAGACATCTCACATTAAGTAAAAGAGGAAGTCTCTCGAGTTAGTCAAACAGGGGAAAAAAGTTTGGAGGAGGAGGGGCTATCCGGAGAGAAGTTACAACAGGAGGCTGCTACTAACACCTTTCTACCACCAGAGGGCATAAGTGTCCAACCAGCAGCTCCACCTATGGAGACAACATATGCTGGGGGGCCCCCAACCCCATAGTTGATAGATGGGATCCTGAGAGAGGACCTCAAAGATTAGCATGCCCTGTATTTGAGGCAGCAGGAGGGCAGCGAAATCACCATGTTTTAGATTTCAAAACAGTGAAACAGCTAAAAGAGGCTGTAACAACCTATGGTCCTCAAGCACTCTTCACTGTAAGCATGAATCCATTACCAACTTGGACATGACGCCAGCAGATTGGACTAGTATGTGTAAAGCTGTGCTAAACGGAGGACAGTATTTGTTATGGAAGGTTGCCAATGAGGAATTTTGCATGGAGACGGCTAGGTGAAATGCAGCAGCCGGTTATCCTCAGAGAAATCTAGATATGTTGTTAGGAAAAGGATCTTATGAGGATCAGCAGCAACAAATTGAATATGATCCTGCCATATACTCACAGATTGCTGCAGATGCAGTTAGAGCATGGAAAACTTTACAAGGACGTGGATATTTACAAGGTCAATTATCTAAGGTAAAATAAGGAGCTAATGAACCTTACGCTGAATTTGTAGATAGGCTTATTCAAACAGCTACCAGAGTTTTTGGGGATACAGAGCAAGCAATGCCATTAATTAAACAGCTAGCCTTTGAACAAGCAAACAGATGGTGCAAGGAGGCCATTAGACCATGGAGATTTAAACACAAATTATGTAGAGACATTAATGAACAAGGGCAAGTTGTGGCAGCTGCAGTACAACAGGCTTTAGATGTCAGGCCAAAAACATGCTACAATTGTGAACAAACAGGACACTTTAAAAGGAGTTGCCCCATAGGAGGAGGGTTTAACAAAACTAGGTATGAAAGGAGTAGAATACCGGGTATTTGCCCACAATGCCGTAGAGGGAGACATTGGGCTAATGAATGCCGTTCTCAAACCACCATAGAGGGTACTCCATTATCAAAAAACGGACAAGGACCAGGTGTTTACCCACAATATCATGGAGAAAAGCATCGGGCTCCATTGCCAAAAAGTGGACTGGGGGGCCCAATGCTCCGGGGCCCAAGACCACAAATATACGGGGCAGTGGAGGAAGCCAGCAACCCCATCAGGGTAGTGCCCAGGACACATTGTCCATCAGATCCCTCATCAGACAAACCAGAGGGAGCGCAGGGTTGGACATCTGTGCCTCCGCCAGAGCAGTACTAACTCCAGAGATGGGAGTTCAAATCATTCCCACAGGAGTAAAAGGGACTTCTTCCCCAAGGAATATGGGACGCAGCTCTTCTACTCTAAAAGGACTTATGATAAGTCCTGGGGTAATTGATCCTGATTATGAAGGTGAAATAAAAATTATAGCCAGTTCTCCAAGGGGTATATCAGTAATTTCACCAGGAGATAGAATAGCACAGTTACTAATAATACCCAGCCTACATGATAAATTTTCAAGTCGTACTGTAGAAAGAGGTTCCAGGGGATTAGGCTCCACAGGTGTAGATTGGGCTATGCTGTCTTTAAATTTAGATTCTCGCCCAATGCTAAAACTAAATATTCAAGGACATGAATTTAATGGGCTACTGGATACAGGTGCAGACCTTAGCATCATATCTCGTCAAGAATGGCCAAAACATTGGCCATTACAACAGTCCACTCAAATGCTTTGAGGCCTGAGAGTGGCAACTCATCCCCATAGAAGTGCAATGGTATTAGATTGGAAGGATCCTGAAGGATGTGAAGGAACTATACAGCCATATGTATTGGATCATCTTCCCGTAAATTTATGGGGATGAGATGTCCTAGATCAACTAGGTTTGACATTAACAAATAACATCAATCCAAATGTGCCCACTATTAGGGCTAGACAAGGTTTTAGGAAAGAAAAAAGATTAGGAGAACAAGAACAAGGTATAGCAGCACCAATTCAAATAGATCAAGGAATAAATAGACATGGATTGGGTTTTCAGAAGGGGTCACTGAGACAATAAAAATTACTTGGAAATCAGGAAGACCAGTGTGGGTTCCTCAGTGGCCCCTGACTAAAGAAAAGATACAAGCATCCCATGACCTGGTCAAACAACAATTAGCAGAAGGACCTATACAACCTTCCGTATCTCCCCATAATACTCCCATTTTTGTCATTAAAAAGAAATCTGGTAAATGGAGATTATTGCAAGATTTACGAGCCATTAATAATGAGATGGTTATTATGGGACCTGCTCAATCAGGGATTCCCCAATTGTCAAAAACCTGGTATGTTTTAGTTATAGACATTAAAGATTGTTTTTTTTTTCGATTCCAATTCATCCCGAGGATAGTCCACGTTTTGCATTTACTATCCCTGCACTGAATCATGAAGGTCCCGATCAGAGATATGAATGGAAAGTACTCCCTCAAGGGATGGCTAACTGCCCAACTATGTGTCAAATTTATGTTAACAAAGCAATCCAGCCACTTAGAAATCAAAATCCTGAACTACAAATATTTCACTATATGGATGATGTATTGTTAGCACACAAAGATAAAAACACATTGCTAGAATGTTATGCCACACTTACAAATTTATTAAAAAATTATAATCTAGAGATAGCAATAGATAAAGTACAATTAAATTTTCCAATTAATTATTTAGGAGTTCTATTATCCTCAACCATGGTCCGTCCACCAAAAAATCAAATACGAGTAGATCAACTCAAATCACTTAACGACTTCCAAAAGTTATTAGGAAACATAAATTGGATAAGGCCTTATCTAGGCATACCAACAGGAGAGTTGGGACCTTTATTTGATATCCTAAAAGGTCCATCAGATCCAAATTCACCCCGCATGTTAACGCCTGAAGCAAGAAAGGCATTAAAAATCATTGAAACATATATGGAAAATATGCATTTGGATAGAATTGATATAAGGTTGCCTTTATTATTTATTGTACTACCAACAAAAAATATTCCTACAGGAGTATTTTGGCAAGAAGGTCCATTATTGTGGATACATTTATCTTATTCTCCTAACACTATTCTTACTAGGTATCCTGAGACTGTACGACAATTAATACTCAAAGGAATAAGAGCAGCAAAGGGAGTGTTTGGAATTTCTCCCAATAAAATTATTACTCCATATACTATGGATCAAATTGATGAGTTAGCTAATGAGTTAAATACTTGGGCAATAATCATGTGTAAATCTAATGTTTCATTTGATAATCATTTACCATCTAATCTTTTGTTGTCTTTTTGGTCTAAGCATCCTGTAGTTTTTCCAAAAATGACAAGAAAATCCCCTATCATGAATGCTCCAAATATATTCACTGATGGATCAAATAATGGTACAGCAGCAATAGTTACCCCTGATCAAACTTTTACATTTTTAGTACCCAAACAATCAGCTCAAAAGGTAGAGCTCAATGCAGTTTTATAAGCTTTTGTGATGTTTAAAGATTCTGTATTTAATTTATTTTCTGATAGTCAGTATATAGTTAATGCTATAGTATCCCTTGAAGATGCTGGTAGGATTTCCCCTTCCTCTACTGTTTTCTCTTTGTTTTCCACTATACAAAGTCTAATCTGGGACAGAAATGATCCATTCTTTATAGGACATATCAGGGCACATACAGGATTGCCTGGAGCCCTTAGTTTGGGCAATGATTTAGCAGATAAAACTACACATGACATACATATTTTTTCTACGCTAGAAGAAGCTACAAATTTTCATAAAAGGTTCCATGTTAATGCTAATACTTTGCAAAAGCATTTTAAAATAACTAAGGATCAAGCTAGACAAATAATAAAACAATGTCAAAATTGTGTGACCTTTTTACCACAAGTTAATCTTGGAGTCAATCCTAGAGGATTGATACCTAACCATATTTGGCAGATGGACGTCACACACTTGCCAGAATTTGTGTGAAAGAAAAATTAAATATTTAAAAAAATTAAAATATTTGCATGTAATAGTTGATACTTCTTCTGGATTTTTGATGGGCTCCCTCATGCTGGAGAAAAAACTAAAGATGTTATAGCTCATTACTTACAAAATTTTGCCACTGTGGGTGTTCCAAAACAGTTAGAAACAGATAATGGTCCTGGTTATACTTCTACCTCTTTTAAACAATTTTGCTCATCATTTGGCCTTACTCATATAACAGGAATCCCATACAATCCACAGGGACAAGGCATAGTTAAAAGAACTCATCAAACTATTAAAATGTACTTATTAAAGCAAAAAGAGGGAATTGGAAAGGGGTATATATCCCCCAAAGATAAACTTAAAATAACCCTTTTTACTCTAAACTTTTTAAATTTGAATTCATCAGGACTTAGTGCTGCAGAAAGGCATATGTGTCCAAAAAATGCACATAAGCCCAAGGTACTTTGGAAGGATATTCTAACAGGACAATGGAAAGGTCCTGACCCAGTGATTGTCTGGAGTTGGGGTCTGTTTGTGTGTTTCCACAGCAACAGAGGTGAGGCAAAGAACCTCACCCCCCCTCACACTGGTGCATAGGCCTCTCCACAGGTGTGGCTGTATACTGGACCGGTACTCAGTGACGGGTAAGATCCAATTGCAGTGGTACTAACCTAAGACAGGAGGCTGACGCCTTGAGGACCACATGTAGTATTGGACAACCTAAGACAGGCACGGTCCCTAAACCACATGCTTGGTGTTTAATTAAACAGAGGGGGGGGGAGATATTGAGAGCCACAGCCTGGTTGGTATGATGCCTGGCATTTGCCAGAGGGAATGTTTGAAAGGTAACGCCAGCGAACCATGGAGATGATTTGAGTTGAGCTGTCTATAATCGCTGTGATGCTGGATTGATTGAGTTGTATATTTGACCTTTACTGTGGGCCATGGGGCGGCTCTTGCTGCCTCGGTCGGTCGCCTGCTGCTTTGTAGTTCTCCTGGGGATTCCCGGAGTGTTCCCATTGGTTGGGGAAGGTCCGGAGGAGGGATTTCTGGTTGGTGTGGGGTGTGCCTGGAGGAGCCGTGTGTGTGGCGTTCGGGAGAGGTTCCCAGGGAGTGTGTGTGGAGTGTGCTGGTGGAGTTTGGAAATAAAGTTTGTTCCTGCTGGAGTGGCTCATGATTTGTGCCCAGCCAGACAGAGGCAAATTCTCCTGCGAGAGCAGGGCTTGGGGTGGGCGGGGTCCTTCCCGGGGCGTGGAGACCTGTCAGGGAAGGAGTGGGCTGGCTGGATGGCAGGACTCCCCTCGGGCCCCGGGCAGCCCCACGCGTGGCTGGCAAAGAGCACATGTGGTGGCATTTAGGGGACCGCAGATGGGAAAGGAAGAGGAGGGGACGTGGTCCCCTCCATCTCTGCTCCGGAGGCGGGTAATGGATGGAGCCTGTCTCAGCATCCACAGGTCCCAAGGAACAGTCACGGGGAGCATTTGTCTCCCCTGTCACCGGCAGCCCATCCTTCAGGGACCAGCCTGTAGACAAGGTCCCCTCAGTGTGTGGGGTCTGTGACCTCCCCAGGCTCAGGCTGGAGGCTGAGGAACCTGTGGGGTACCTGAGGACCATGCCCTGGCCCCTGGCCCCTGGTCCCGAGGCCCCAGGCTGCTTTAGCCCAGAGCTCCCTGTCCTGAGGGGGACCCACTAGCCCCTGCCGGACCCTGCGGGGAGGTGTGTGAGGCAGCCCGGGGCTGGGCTCTGTGGGCGCTGGCCCGGGTGTTGATCTGTGATCCCAGGAGGGTGCTCCAGGGCCTCTGCGGGGGCGCGAGGGGCGCGGCAGGCAGGTGGGGGGTGGGGGTCCGGGCAGAGTGGCTTTGGGGAGGGCTTTGTGAGAGAGGGTTTTCACCAGCCACACTGTGGGCAGGCGTCCCAGCAGGGGACCGGGGCTCAGGCCTCCCGCTGGCCTGGGCTTGTTCTGCCAGAGACCCCGGCTTCACCCAGCTCCCTCCAGCTGGGCCTGTAGCCAGCGGACGCCCCGCCTTGGAGGTCTGATCTGCCCCCCGGGCCGGGGAGTGAGAGGCGGGGAGCAGGGTGCGTCCTCCCCGCTCAGGCCTGGGTTCTCCAACCAGAAGCCCAGGGTCTGGGGTGGGGCTCTGTGTGCTCGCGCCCAGCTACAAGGGGGAGAGCTGGTGCCAGGGGGTGCAGCTGGCCCCCGGCACCGCCCTTGGCCCCGGCAGGTCCTCGCTTGGCCACGTGGCCAGGCTCCCAGGTCCACAAGGGCATCAGGCCCAGTAGCTCAGCACTGCCCACCACTCACCCAGGCTCTCACCGGTGCCCCTTCCCACTGGCGGCTCAGGGCCTTCCCTCCCTCCCGCCAGTCAGCCTGTGCTGGTACGGATACGGTTCACCAGCTGGAGACCTGGTCCCCCGTGGGGTGGTCGGGAGGGATGGGGGACTCTGAGAGGAGGGGCCTACGGAAGGTGATAGGTCACCGGGGGGTGGGACCCTGGCTAGTTCCTGGGAGAGTGGGTTTTAGAAACTCGGGCCTGAACTCTGAGTCTCTCTGGCTTCTTGCCTTTCAGAGGTGCTCCTGCCAGCAGGGTGCTGTCCACCATGAAGCCCTCGCCAGAGACCAAACTGGTAGGGTTACCTGATCTTGTATTTTCAGTCTCCAAAAGTGTGAGCTCTTTTCTTTATTCAGTCCCTAGCCTCAGGCATTTTGTTATAGCAACAGAAAGTGGACAAAGACACAACCCGTTTCCTGGTCAGTCCTTCCGTTCATCCATGCATCCATCCACCCTCCACTGTCTCTCAATCCCCCACCACATGGGAAGAATCCAGGCCTGGGAGCAGCGGACTGGGATTAGGATTCTGGGTGTGCCCCTGACTAACCGTTGTTGTTCTGTCTGTCTGTCGGTCTTCTCACCTACCCCTGCCCTGTGCTTGTGCACCTTCCTGACCAGGGTGGCCTGGGCTTCGAGCCTGGTCAGCCAGCACCTCCAGGGAGTGTGGAGAGTCAGGACAACCCTGCTGGCTCTGTGGTGGCAGTGACCACAGGGAAGTGGGTGCCCTGCTGCCCAGCCCCAGGGCAGCTCTGGTCCTCCTCTGGACTGCCCAGGCTTGCTTGGCCCTGGTGACCTTCCTGCATCCCCCCACAAGCCCCTTCTCCCCCAGCCAGGCTAGCGGGCTTCGCAGCTGCTGACCGTGATCCCTGGCTCGTTCCGGGAGGGCTCTGCTGACGGAGCTTGGGGTCTGTGGGGAGGCAGGTGCCACTCAGGAGAGGGAGTGACCGGGCCCCAGGAGGCCGGGTGCCCTGGGGAGGCTGGGCGGGTGGGGCGGGTGGGAGGGCCTGGGGTCAGGAGGGGAGGGAAGCCGGCTGGGTCCGCAGGGTGGCCCGGGCCTCACCGTCCAGGACGAGGAAGAGCCGGCTGGCACATGTTGACGGTGACGCAGAAGGACGGGGGACACAGCTGCCGAGGCCCTCGCCAGGCGCTGCTGGCCATGAACTCATTACAGATCACGGGGAGTCCGGCTCCAGCTCCCTGAGGAAGGCCAGCGGCCATCTTCCCGAGGGCCCGTCCCAGCTGTCAGAGTGGGTCCTTCCTTACAGACGAGCTTGCCAAGCGACGCCGAGCAGAACGGGAAGCGGGGAAGCCGTGCGGAGCGTGTGACAGGGCTGCAGATTCTGTGGGCGCTGGTGGACCCCGTGCCCACTCAGGGCTGAACCCCGACTGGAGTGTGGAGGGGACGCGTCAGCCGCGCTGCTCCTGGGGTCACTGGCTCCGTTCTGTCCCCGTCTTCACTCACCTGGCACGGCGCTGGGTGGGACCTGGCGGGCGTGGGGGCTCCGTCTCCTCTGCCCCCGGGCTGCCCTGTGGAGCGCGGTCCATGCTGGGAACCACTTCCCGGGGTGCCACAGGATCACAGAGTGAGCGTGGCTGCCAGGGCCTTGCCCAGGGCCTGGCCGGCAGAGGTTCCCTTTCATGGTGACCTCTGTGTTCCCGTCTCTTGCCCCCTGAGTCACACTGAGCCAAGAGTTTTGATGCAATGGTTTATTTTTTCTCAAAGAAAAGAGGCCGTGACTGCTCTTCTCTGCCTCCTTCCCTGGACTCCGTGGCAGCCCTGGCCACGGAGCGGCCAGGCAGGCAAGGGGCAGAGCACAGGGGGGCCCCCCGGCTGGACAAAACCCAGGTGCCGACAGCTGGCCAGGGCTGGCTGGGGCACCTGTCCCCACGAGGCCCTGGGGACAGCAGGGATGGCTGCGTGGTGTGAGGCCGGCCCTCAAGGAACCAGAATACCGTGGACACGCTGGGCAGACGGCCTCTGGGCCGGGCTCAGGAACCCACGTGTCCTCGGCTGGGGAGATGCCAGGACTGGAGAGAGGTGGCCAGGGCCTCAGTGTCCAGGGCTCCTGGCCGTCCCTGCTCCCGGGCTCCTGCTCAGGGAGAGCAGCCTCCAGGATGAGTGCTTGGCCTCAGGGCTGATGGACGGGGGAAGCCGGAGACCATGGGGACACAGCGGCCCCAGGGGGGTTGGGTGCCAGGACAGCCCCATGGCCTCCAGGCATCAGGGAGGGTGTGGTCAGTGCTGATCCTGAGAGCGTGCCTGGTGGCCTAGGCTGTGGGGACGTGAGGACGGAGGAGAGGCCACAGGACTGGCCCTTCACCCAGCGGCTGGGGACTGAGTGCCCTCTGGCCTCCGTCCCCTGAGTTGGGAGCGGCCTTCTGATCCACCACCTTGGGGCACGTGCCCGGGCTGCCTCTGCCCCAGCGTGGGCCTTGGTGCCTGTGTAGCGGGTGCGGAGGTGGGCGCGGGCCAGGCTGGGCGGAAGTGCCCTTGCCTGTGGAGTGGAGACGTCCGGCCTGAGTGCCCTGACCGCCCGGAGCCTGGATTCAGCTCTGGAAACTCATCTGAAATAGATATCCCTCCGCCCTGCCGGAGGGACTTATCGACAAAACTAGCCATCTATTAACGTCATCGTGGGGCTCTGCGCCGGGGAGAATCGACACGATAAATCTTGGTTGTGTAAAAACCCAGGAGCTAGAAGGCTTCAGAGGAGGCAAATAGAAAAGCCCGATGAGTTCAGACCTGTTTATTTTACTTAGAGGGAAAGAACATTCTGTACCCAGCCAGGCAGGAAATGGCTTTTGGGGACGGCCACTTAGCCCAGCTGTTGGCCCTGAAACTGGGGGAGTGATCGCAATTAGAGCAGGCGGCTCCAAGGACCATGGTTTGTAGCCAGGGAGGGAAGTTTCTGGAAGACTCAGGCCTGAAACCTGAGGCAGGTGCCGAGGGGCCCGCTGTGGATCAGGCTCCCACGTCTGGTCAGAGGCCCTGGTCCCACGGCCGGGTCAGTGGGTGACACTGCACCACCCCATCCCGACCCTCTTGCCCAGCGTGTCTCTGGGCCTGAGGAGCCTGTGCGTTGTGACCTGAGCGCGGGCATTGGGCGTGGAGGCCCGGCTGGGGTGTGGGACAGAGCGGCGCTGGTAGCTTGGGTTCCAGGGCTGGTCAGGCTGCCTGCTAGCTGGTCACGCCGGGCAGCCTGTGGACCTCCATCCTCTGTTTCTTATCCTCAGGATGGACTTCACACGACTGTTCCTGAGGTCAGCAGAGCTCCTACCGTGGACACACTATCCATTTTCTCAGGATGCTGTCAGACCCCAGTCTGTGGCTTAAAACCGGAGGTGGCCTTCCCCTTGCTCTGGAGGTGACTTCAGAGTGCCCTGGGGCTGCGTGCCCCTCCCCGAGGGCTGGGGGAGCCCTGGCCTGGGCCTTCCTCTCAGTTTCCGGCTGGTGGCCCTCTGTGGCCTGGGCTGCATCACCGCAGTCTCCTCTGTCACCACGTTCTGACTCTGGCTGAGCCTCGGTCTCTCCTGGAAGGGCACCAGGCACCCTGGACGTGGAGCCCACCTACTCCACGGTGGCCATGACCCTCTTTCCAAATAAGGTCACGTGCAGGGGTCTCGGTGCAGGGTGGGACGCAGTGTCCTGCCCTGGGTGAGAGAGCGGCTGGTTCCTGCGGTGGTCCTGGGGGGCGGGGCCCACGCGGCCCTCCCCCGTTTCCTTCCTGCAACCCCCACCTTCAGCAAAGCTCTTCCTTTTGGCCTCAGCCCCCAGTGGCTCTGGGGAGTGGGGACCCTGCCTGCCCGTGTACTTGAAGATGGGGACGGGGCCAGGCTTTGCCGTGGCCTGGACGTCCCCAGGCTGCGGTGCCGGTGGCTCTACACCTGTGCTTCAGCCGTACTTCAGGGTCTTTCTGTGTTTCTCTCTAATGTGCCCACAGAGGCGCATGAGTCAGAGGGACCTGGGGCGCCCTGCCAGGTGGCAGTGCAGTCCCTGTAGGGAGTGGCTGCAGGGGTCCTGTCCCGCTCACGAGCACACGGGCTCCTCTTGGCCCTGAGTCATCGGGGGCTTCAGTGCCTGTGCCTGGTGGCGGGCCAATGGAGGTGGGCACCAGCTTCACTGGGCACCAGTTCTCATGGTGGACTCTCCGTTAGAGGGAGCTGCTGGGTGTCCAGGGTCTGGGTGGACTCCTGACCCCGTGGTGAGCTGCGGTGGAGCAGGACTCCTCTCCCGGTGCCCCGCCCAGATGGCTCCAGGGTCCAGGAGCCAATTCAACACCTCCTTCAGGGGCAGCCCACCTGAGGGTCCCCTGTGGCAGTCCTGGACTCCGCCCCTTGGGAGAGTCAAGAAATGATCCTTCCAGAGCCCCTGAGAAACGCCAGAGGAACCCAGGACCAGACGGGTGGCTTTGTCCGTCTCTCAGTGCCTGGTCCTTTCTTTTGTCCCTCCTCCCTTTGAAATGAAGATGTGAGGATGGACGTGGTTCAGGAGATGGCACCGTAGTGCCTGGTGGAGGCTAAGAGGCCCCGATCCCACTGCGCGGGACGAGGCTACACCTGCAGACTGTCGGGCGCTCCAAGGTCGCTCCCGGCCCTGGCGCTCAGCAAGTCCATCTTCCTCCCTTTGAGAAATGGACGTGGCCTTTCCCGGGTGAGAGGTGACTCAGAGAAAGTCAGCAATAATTAATATTGATGCGGCTTCAAATGTTAAAAGTTAGAATTAAGTAAAAAAAAGAGGATGGGGTCACATGTAACCAATTAAACGGCGACGTGTCCGCGGCCTCTCGCCCACTCTGGGGCAAGACGGTCCTCTTCAGCTCTGCCAATTAATCCCCGCTCACCTTCCTCCGCCGCAGAGCCGAGCTTTCTGCAAATTGACGGGAAAGGAGGAATCGTTGGGTCGTGGACACATGGGCCATCTCCCGTTGTGCAAACACCGGGGGGGAGGGGGCACCGATCAATTTGCAGGGCTGAGCGGCGGCGGCCCTGGGAGGAGAGGCGGGCGCTGTGCCCGGGCTGGTGTGAGAATTAATGAAGGCAGCTTGGAAGACGGAGGAGCACGGGCATTTGAAATGAAGCCCAGCGGGTTGCGAGAGTTCAGGATGAATTTCAAAATGCAGAGATTGCGGGCCGCGGGCTAATTATCTCACAGGGACCGGCTGGGAGGCTGCGTCCAGGCAGCTCAGAGTGTCCAGGTGGAAGGTGGAAAACCTGGCATGGGGCACTGGTTTGGCAGAGCGGGGCTGCCTGGGCCCTGGCCTCCTGCACTCTGTCCCCCGCTGAGCTCCGCTTTGGACACTTTCTTGGGTCACAGATTTAGAGGTCAGCAGGGTTGCAGGGGCTGCAGGGAGGAGCCGTGGCGGGGAGGGGACCTGTGGGGGCTGCACTGCCTCTGAGGGCCCGTCCTGCCTGTCCTTCATCACCTGCAGCATGTACACTAGCACCGTCCCTCCCAAGGTGGCCTCTATCCTGTGACAGTGCAGCGAGGAAGGTTCCAAACTCAAGTCCCTGTTAGAGGTGGGGACACTGAGGCTCGGGGCTCCAACTTGAGACCCTGAGCAGCATTGACATCCTCTGGGGACATGGCAGGGCACTGGCAATGGCCAGTGGTCGTCAGGGAAGGACGTGGGGAGGGGCACTTGGGGCTGGCTGCTAGAGGCGGGCGGGTGCTCTTTGGGAGCTTGACGGGAGCTGGTGGGGTGGGGGGAGCAGGCTGCGTGTGCCTGGGGTGCCAAAAGCAGTGGTGAGTCCGGGAGGTTTCCCTGGTTTGGAAGGTAGAGGGGCCAGATCAGAAGGACCCCTGTCCTGTGGAGAGGCAGCCTCGCTCTGGGCCCGAGAGCCCTGGGGTCGCTTGGGGCGTGGCTGGGGTCCTTCTAGGGTGGGCTTTGGGCCGCTACTCCTGGCACTTCTTGGAGTGGAGGTGGGCACAGGCGGCCTGGCAGGGACACTGCCTGGGCACCAGCTTCACTGAGCACCAGCTCTCATGCGGACCCTCCCGTTAGAGGGAGCCGCTGGGAGTCCAGGCCTGGGTGGGAGCCCACTCCATGGTGAGAGGCCGATGAGCGGCTTCACACCCGCTGGCCTGTGTGGACACCAGCCGCCCCTTCCTACCTCAGAGAGGCCACCGTTTACCAGCCCTGGGTCTGGGCCAGGCCTGGCTGACCCTGGCTGGGCTGTTTGGGCCTCCTGGTGGTGGGAGCGGGAATCCAGCTGGCCTCCATCTGGCTTCCGCTGCCTCTGGCCTCAGGTCCTCCAGAAGGCCAGTCTTCACATGGACAAAGCACTGGGCCGGGTGTGACAGGGAGCCAGTCACAAGGCCACCCTCTGAGAGTTTCCACTTCATCCCTGGGGAGCTGCAGGGCCCAGTGAGGCGCAGGGCTCCGCGGCCCTCTCTGCTCCCACGGGGGTGGTGCAGGGGGTAGGTTCTCCCGGGAGTGGGGCAGGGGGTGGGCGGGCCTGGGGGTCGGGGCTCCACCCGGAGCCGGGCTCAGGCCCTTGCCCATCTCTGAGCAAGTCTGCTTCACGAAGCCCACTTCTTTTTGGAAACCCTGGGCCCATTGCACTTTGTTCCATCTGGAGCAGCAGAAGACGGGTGCCTCCCGGCCGAGTCAGTGAGCAGGCCAACTGCCAGCTCATAATTAAGGGGATTTGACGAGGATCAGAGGAGACTGGCCTCCTCTGGAGGTTCGGGGAGTTAATTACCGTCTGGTGCCGGGATAGGTGTGCTGGAGACCCCGGGCTGGGGGTGGGGTCTGCCAGGAGACCCAGGGAGGCTGCGCGTGGAGCGCTGCTCTGCGTCACTCCACCGCTGGGCATCTAGGGGTGAGAGGAGAGGCCGCGGGCTTCTCAGTGGTCAGCAAGGCCACTGCCCGTGTTCTCCTGGAGACCAGGGCTCAGGGGGAGGCCCCTGCCCCGTCCTTGCAGCCCAAGGTGGCAGGGGGACAAGGCTCACGGGGAGCGGCCGTGCTTTCTGCCTTTGGCTCTCTCTGGCCCCAAGACCACGTGGAACAAGCCGTTGATCCCTGTGCCCCCAAATCCTCCTTCCAAACTCTCCCTGCTGTGGACTAGAAGCCCCCCGAGGGCCTGGCTCATCTTCCTCCTGCCCTCCTCTTTCCTCTTGTCTCTGGAACACTCTGGAACATGCTGGAGATCTCTCCCAGTCCCTGCCCCTCCTCCCACCCCGGGAACGGGGGCCCTGGCACCTGCATGCTGAAGGTCCAGCTTGCCCTTCTGCTCATTACTCCACGGCAGGGTGGGCTCTGTGCCCTCAGCCTGGGCCCAGGAGGCGCCCTCAGGGAGCACCCTGCCCCCAGACCTCACGAAGACCTGGCCCGGACACCTGCTGCTGCTGCAGAACCGCCCTGCTGAGCCAGCCTGGTCAGCCGGGCTGCGGGGCCGAGGACACAGGGTGTGGGGACCGGGGCCTCTGGCTGGCGGCGTCTGGGTTCTGCAGCCATTTGTCAGGCAGCAAGGCTGACGGCTGACCCGGCCACACCTGGTTGCTCCGTGGCTGCCCATCAAGCGTCCCCAGGGTTGGGCCCCGTGTCCCCCGGGTGCTGCAGCCCTGGCCGCACTGTGTTGTCACTGCGCCTGTCCAGCTCCCTGGGGGCATGCTGGGTGTGCAATTGGCCGCCCTCTCTGGAGCCTGGTGATGGCTGCCTCCCTCGCTCTGCTGAGGCCTCAGGAGTCGGTGGCTGTGGCCAGAGCCTGGGCGTGTGGCCTGGGCTCCCCAGATCCCTTCCCAGGCCAGACGTCCTTCGCTGTGACGCAGGCACGTTGCTGGCCCTGCCTGACCCTCAGCTGCTCCTGGCCTCCCTCCCGATGGATGTCGAGGTGCTGCGGGCAGCAGGATGGCGCAGGGGGCCTGGCACGGCAGGTCATGGCCCAGACTGGCCCACCCGGGGGTCAGCCATCCCAGCCCCAGCCCTCACTGTGAGGCCGACTCTCTGGGCCTCAGCTTCCCACCTGCGGGGGGCACTAAGCACTAGTGGCGAAGGTGAGACCCCAGGCTCCACGGGACACCACCAGAGACACACAGGGGATGCCCTCTGTGGGGTGCTCCAGGTCTCCTCAGGGCTCAGAGGGTCAGCGCCCCTGGAATGGGCCTTGGGACACAGCCGGTGGCTGCTGTGTCCTGTCTTCTCTGGGGACAGTGCTGGGGCTGCAGGCATTTGAAATGGCCCCAGGGAATTTCTGGGTGGACCTCCCCACCCCCGTGGCTTAGGAAACTCCAGCAAGTGGCTGGGACAAGTGGCCCTGGACCCCTGATGGCTGTGGCAGAACCTCTCCCACCACGACCCGGATGGAGACAGCTGAGTCTCTCGGAGTTGAACTCGGAGGCCCTCAGCCTCCCAGGGTACGACTCAGCCTTTTCTTTCATTAACAAATATAATGTTGGAATTTTTTGTGATGATGAAAATGGATTTTGAATTTAATTGAACTTTTTATATCAAATATTTCAAAATAACGATGACGTTTTCCTTGCCGTCCACAGATGGTGCTTCCGGAACGTTCATAACTCTTCCGAGGATTCGAATGAGAACCCCCACTGAACACCATCGTGAGCTGTATTGTATTTTTTCCAAAGATGACATTTTTGCTCTGAGTCCATAAACTCTATCATTAAACATCTTCATATTTTCATGTGTTTCTTGCCATTTCGAATAAGTTCATCTTGGCGCTCAAAGATGTCCGGGAAGTCAGCTCTTTCTGAAGCCAGAGACTGTCTCAGGACCTTTGCAAAGCGGGAGCTCTGTGGACGCAGCGCCGCAGCCCGGCGCTCCTGGGTGGCGGGCGCTCGGCTGTGAGGAGCGGTGGGTGCTGGGCGTCTGACCCGGTTTCTCTGAGCAAGCCGAAGGCAGCTGGGTGCAGAGCAGCTGGTGTTTACCGCGTTCCCTGATTTCACCACTTCAGATCTGTAGGCGTATTTTGCATATGAGCACTTGAACTTGGTGTTTTCAGAACAAGTCCTTCCCTCTTTCCCTCACTGCACATCTCCATCTGAGCCTGGCCACCGAGCGTTTCGCTCCTGGGAGGGGGTCCAGGTTCCCTTTGGTGACAGGGACGCTGTCCCTTCAGACGCCTCTCCTCAGGGACGCGATGCTGCCAGCACAGGTGGTCTCCTCTAGACCCTGGTGGGCGCTGTGGGTGCTCATGGTCTCCCAGGCTTGGGGAGCCTCGACTGCCCTGGTAGCTGTGGGCAGGGCTTCCCAGACGGCTAGGGTGGGCCTGGGAGACCTGCTCCTGTGCCTGCCCCAGGGTGTGGAGAAGCCGGTGCTCCAAAAGCCCTGGGGTGGAGCCCACGTCTGCTTCCTCCTTCCCCTTAGAAAGGGGAAGGGACCAGGCAGGAAACCCCTCCCTCCCTGAGCTTATCAGCTTGTGCCCTGAACCCATATTCTGACAAATGCCCAGAAACTAAGATCCAGCTAAGTCCACCGCAGCTTGCTGAAGTCACCTGAGCTGGCCTAAGTCCACCGTATGCCCTGGCTTCCATTCCTCCGGGCGATTCCCCTGCCTCCTTCCTGCCTCCTGGGTCTCTGTCTTCTTGCTTGGCTGGAGCGTGAGGGGGAGCTGCAGGTGGACCACATAAGTCCCCTCCCAGGAAAGAAGCCTCCCTTGACCTTGGAGGGTCTCCAGCCGGGGCCTGCCCTCTACTCCCGCCGGCCACCAGGACCACCCCTGGCTGCCTCCCCTTCTGCCACCAAAGAAAGCACAAGGGAGACTTGATTCGGGGACCCTGCAGAGGCCAGGCCGGTGGGTGCTGAGGTCTGTTTGTGGCACAGCCTGTGGCTGTGGGGTGGGGCGGTCCTGCTGCCTACGTCGGCTTCTCCAGAGCAAGTCCGACACCCTGGGAATGCCGTCGGGAATCGCAGTGTGGACCGAAGGTGTAAGGTACCGGTTAGGGAACAATGACGAGGAAAATACTGTCTGTATGATGTTCAAGACGAGCAGGGTTTCCCCCCCAAGCATCTGGAGGGGAGTTTGTCCACAGATGCCGGCCTGCAGAGACGGAGGGCCGTCTCTATGTACCCCACCTTTTTATTGCAGTCGCTTCCTGATTATGGAGCTGATTTTGTTTTATAGCATGTCATAGCTTTGCCACATGGGGGTAGGTGTCCTTAAATACTACTGCTCCGTTTTGCACGACCTAAATATTTATGTAGATGAAACGAAGCGGTCCGTATATTTGCGTTTGGCTTGTTTGACTCAACGCGCTGTTTTGAAGACGGATCCATTATGCTGTGTGCATCTGGAATGTGCTGCTTTTCGTTGCTGGGTATCAAGATGTATTTATCTGTTTTGCTGTTGAAGAACATTTGGGTTTTGCCACGATCATGCAGATTTTCCCTCTGAATGGGAACCTGGGAGCACACTTGTTGGCGATGGAGTACGAGGTACGCCTTGACTTTCTGGGACATCCCGAACTCTTCCGGAGGGTTCCCTGTAGAGGTGCTGCGTGAGCGTCCCCCGGTCTTGACTCTTTGGAGGGGTTTGTTGTAACTTCCCTCTGAAGGTTGTGTTTTCCTGGTGACCTGCAGGTCCGGGCTGGGGGCTGATGTGCTTCGGGATGTCCTTGTTCAAGTGTCCGGTGCACTTTCCTCCTGAACTTGCAGAAGTGCTTTCTTTATATTATATATGGGGTCTTTGTCGGTTATATGTGCTGCAAATATTTCCTGCTAATGCTTGTTTTGCCTCTTGGCTCTCTGGCTGGTGTTTTTGGACAAATAGAAATGCTTAGATTTTATGTGGCCAAATGTATCCAGCTTCTCCTTTACGGTTATTGCATTTTCAATCTTGTTGGAAGATCTTTTCCTACCCAAAGGTCACAAAGATGTTCTCCACATCTTTTAAAGGCTTTATTAAGTGTTTTGGCTTTCGCTGGGATTTCAGTCTGTCTGGAGTTAATTTTTGTGTCTGGGGGAGTTTGGGGTCACTTGATTCCCCGTGCCTGTGACCGATGGACGCAGAGCCTCGTCTCCTGGTTATTTTGCAGAGCAGGAGTGCCCACGCTGGGTCTGCCTCTGGCTCCCTTCCCTTCCATGGCGGTAAGTCTGGCCCTGACTTTGCTCCCGGGCTGTGTGGTCAGTGGTGGGCAGCAGGCAGAGGAAGCCCCCCCTGCCTCTCTGACTGGTCCACGGGTCTCGTTTCTTCTTGCCTTTTGATTTTCCACATAGAATTCTGAACTAGCATGCCAACTTCCACAGGAAGTTTTGGGGGGATTTTGGTGGGTGCTGTGCAGAGTCCTTCAAGGTGGAGGGACAACATCCGTGCACCGTTGTACCCTGCCACCCAAGCAAGCGTGCGCTCTCCATTTCTGAGAGTTTCCGCATTTCTCAATAATGTTTTATGGTTTCCTGAATAAAAACCTCTTACATTTTGTTAGATTTATTTCTTCCTCACATTTTCAGATTGTCATTTTTCCTGGTCCTTTATCCCTGAGGTACAATCTGCATACAATAAATTAAACAGGATGCAGAATACAGACCAGTGAGTTCTGACACATGCCACACGCAAAGTAGCGGGATCTCAGTCCAGCCATGTCCCCAGAGCCTCCTTCTGGGCAGTTGTGCCATCCTCCTTGCCGAGATGGTGGACGGTGGGTCTTTGTTCTGCACAAATGGAATCCGGTGCCACCTGCCCCACGGCGTCTGGCTTCTGCTGGGCACGACGTGTGTGCCTGCCCCGTGCTCCTCGTCAGGCCCTTTGGCGGCTGGCTTCTGCTGTGTGAATACAGGCGGGTGATTCTTTATCCTCCTGTGGATGGGTATCGGGTCGTTTTTAGCTTTTGGCAATTAGGAACGACGCTGCGTCAACACTCGGGGAAAGGCTTTGGGGGATGTGCGACTTCATTTTCTTGGGTAAAGATCTGGAAATGGACACCCTAGTCCTGGTTTTGCTGGGCTTCGTAAGGAAAGGTTAGGAAGGCTCCCACCACCACGGGGTCAGGGTACCCCCAACTGCGCTGTGTGGGTGGCTGCCGGCCCCCTGGGCCTGGCCCCCTAAGTGTGTGTGGGCTGACGTCCTCTGTCACTCTGACACACACTCTCTGGGCCCAGTGAGGCTGAGCATCTCTTCCTGTGCTTTCTCATATCTTCTTTCGTCACTCTGAAGCCACTCCCGTAAGGGACACTGTGCACACAGCAACGCCATCCTTTCTGAGGTTCAGTGGATGGATTTTGACAGCCGTCTCTGAGTGCGGCCACCACCGGCAGAACGTAGAGTGTCTCCATCGCCCGAATGTCCCCCACCCTGGGCCAGTCTCTGTACTGACCTCAGCCCTGAGCGGGTGGCAGGTGCTAAATCTGGATCCTTCCCTGGGGCATCTGGGCCCCGTGTGCCGCTGCGTGCCCGCTGCCTGTCCGCTGCCTGCCCGCCGCCTGCCGTGCCCCCTGGGGAGCAGCCCTCCCTTGTGGGTTCACACCCTGTGCCCGTCGCTCTCCTGGGAGCCCCCGAGCCGCGCTCCGAGGCTGGCCCTGAAGGTGGCTGCCGTGCACGCGCACCGAGGCACCCGTTGGCGTAGATGCACACCAGGAGCGCGGCTGCCACACAGGCGCCTACTCTTCCCTGCGAGTCCCTGGCGCCGTCGCACATGTCCTGGAGCGCCTCCCAGCAGCAGGAGCTGGGATCTGAGGGAGCCTGGATCCTTCCTTTGTCCCTCATCTGCGGGCAGTGGCCAGACCCGAAGACCACGTTGAGCCGGAGCGATGGAGGTGGCTAGCCTTGGTCTCCTCCTGGGATGGTGTCTGTGCTCCAATTTTTTTTTAAATTATTATGTTTTCTTTACGTAGGACAGCCGAATGCATCACGATTCTTATTAAACATATAGAGCACAATTCCTCCTATCTCTGGTTGTACACAAAGTAGATTCACACCAATTGGTGTCTTCATATTTGGATAATCATGTCCATCACATCCCACCATCATTAAGAACCCCAGGTACCCTCCCTCCTCTCCCACCCCTCTGCCCTATCTAGAGTTCCTCTATTCCTCCCATGCTCCTCTCCCTACCCGACTAGGAATCAGCCTCCTTACATCAGAGAAAACATTCCCCATTTGGTTTTTGGGATTGGCTGACTTCACTTAGCATTATCTTCTCTAACTCCATCCACTGACCTGAAAATGCCATGATTTTATTCTCTTTTAATGCTGAGTGATATTCCACTGCGTATATATACCACATTTTTCTTTATCCATTCATCTACTGAAGGGCATCTGGGTTGGCTCCACAGTTTAGCTACTGTGAATTGTGCTGCTATAAACATGGATGTGGCTGTGTCCCTGTAGTAGGCTGTTTTAAGTCCTTTGGGTGTAGACCGAGTAGTGGGATAGCTGGGTCAAATGGTGGTTCCATTCCCAGTTTTCCAAGGAATCTCCATACTGCTTTCCAGATTGGCTGCACCAATTTGCAGTCCCACCAGCAGTGTATGAGTGTGCCTTTTCCCCACATCCTCGCCAGCACTTATTGTTGTTTGTATTCTTAACAGCTGCCATTCTGACTGGAGTGAGATGAAATCTTAGAGTAGCTTTGATTTGCAGTTCTCTAATTGCTAGAGATGATGAACATTTTTCATATATTTGTTGATTTATTGTATATCCTCTTCTGAGGAGTGTCTGTTCAGTTCCTTGGCCCATTTATCGACTGGGTTATTTTGTATTATTATTTTTATTTTTTTTAGCTTTTTGAGTTCTTTATAAACCCTAGAGGTTAGTGCCCTGTCTGATGTGGGAGGGGTAAAGATTTGCTCCAGGATGGAGGCTCTTTTCACTGACACTGTGTCAGCAGCATGTTTTGGGCAGAGGCTCTGTATTATTTGGTGGAGTTCTTTTCTCTTCCTACTTTGCAGAAAATTGTTATCTGAAACGGGTGTTAAACGGTGTTCTAGGGTTTTCTACGTCTGTTGAGTAGGGTGGAGTTTTCCCTGTCTCCCATTAACACACTGAATACCTTCCTCTTTAAATGTTAAATTAATCTTATATTCCTGGAATCCAATTTTAACATATTGATGAATTTGACTTGCTAAGATTTTGCTAAAGGTTTTTGCATCTCTATTCATGGAAAATATTGGTTGGTACATATCAAATAATGTCTTTATGAAGTTTAAAAACGTTTAAATGTATTTTTGACTGATACATAAAAATAGAAATTGCACATGTGGATGGGGTGCCATGTGGTGTTTCAATAGTTGTAGACACTGTGTGACATTTTACTCAGGTTAGATGTGTCTGCCAGGTTTTAGCCATGGTTAAGGCTGGATTTTCAAAATGAATTGAGATGTAGTTTTTCTCTCCCACTAGAAAGGAATCCAGGAGAATTGGTTTTACTTTTTCCTAATTTGTAAAACAAATTTTTCAGTGAAGCTGCCTGAGCTTAGAGTGATCTTTGTGGCGAGATATTTCATTGTGGTTTAATTTCTTTAATACTTCTAGGGCAGTTCAGATTTTCCATTTCTTTTCTAGTCAGTTTTTGTAGTTTGAGTGGGTCAAGGAGTTTGTCAATTTCATCAAAGCAGAAGGATTTATTGGCGTAATTTTTCCTACTCTTCCACCTGAGTCTCCTGACAGTGGCCATCTGTAGTGATGGGGCATCCTTCCTTCCCGACCCGGCGGCTGGGTCTGCTCTCTATGGTCCACGTCAGCTGAGATAGACTGCATCTATCTCAGATTTTGGTTCTATTGATTTCCCATTTGTCTTTTTGATTTTATTGATTTTCTCTATCTTCCTTTTTTGTGTACTTTATTTCTGCTGCAAACTTTATACTTTCTTTCTAATCACTTTATATTTAACATTCTTTTTCTCTAACATCTTAAAGTGAAACATAGGCTCACCAATTTTGAACCTCTTAAATTTTCCAATAACAACATTGAAAGCTCTGAATTTTCCTCTGTATAGTGCTTTAACTGCATCCCAATTTTGATAATTTCCTTTTTTTAAAAAATTCTGCAAAATTCATTTTCCAATATCTTTTGGGATTTCTTCTTTGATCCAAGGATTATATGGATGTATCTTGCTTAATTTTAAAATATTTGAGAGATTTCCCCAAATCTCTTTGTATTGATTTCCAATTTAATTTTTTTTGTAAAATTTGTGTTTTCATGCCATTTTGATTTCTTTAAGGCGTATGGAGGTGTGCAGCCCAGTGTGTGTTCTGTCCTGGTGGGGTCTCTCTGTGTGTTTGGACAGAAGGTGCTCCTCCTGTTCTTGGTGGAGGGTTCTGTGAGTATCACCCAGGCCCAGCTGGTTGATGACAGTGTTTAACTGAGTCTTCTCTGTGCTCACTGGTGCTGTGCCCACAGTTGTGACAATCGCTGTGTGAAGAGTCCTGGGGCCTCCAATGATGACAGGTCTGTCAGTTTTTGCTCTGTGCACTTTGAAGCTCTGGTTTTAGGTTTGTTCCCACTTACGGGATTGACCCACTCATCATCAGGGATGGTCCTCTTATCCCTGCTAAAAATCACACTTATGCTTGGTATTGCTCATGGCATACATTTTCCATCCTTTTAATTTTAATCTTTTTACATTACATGACTTTAAATTCAAAGAAGATTGTTGTGGATGAATCACGGCCTAAATGGCATTTACACTTAATGTGAGTATCAACATGGTTGGTTTAAATCTACCCTGCTATTTAAATCTACCCTGCTTCTTATTTGTCCCACTGATTCTTTCTCTTCCTGCCTTATTTTGGGTTATTCTTTATAATTCTACTTTACCTGCATTATTGGCATTTTGTCTGTGACATTTGTTTTCAATTCTTAGTGGTTGCCTTGGAGTTTGCAGTTCGTGCATTTGCCTCCTTCTCTCTCTGTTGTGCAAGTCGTGCTATGTATTTTACTTCTACGTCTGTTATCAGTCTACAAATATGTATTTTTGCTGTAGAGTAAGTTTTCAAAAGAAAGTTTAAAAATCAGAAAAAGGTTTTTTGACTCTATTTGCATATTTACCATTTTGCTCTTCTTCATTCCCTTGTGAACTGTCTTTTCCTGGTATCACTATTTTACCTAAAGAACTTTTTATAATCGTTTTCAGGACAGGTCTCCTGGCAACAAATTCTCCCAGTTTTTAGTTATCTGAGAAAGTGTGTATTTAACTTTGTGTTATAGGATTTTCTTGCCTCTGTTTTCTTTTGTTGAAGGTATCAGAGGAGCCACAGCCTTACACACAACTTGGAAATATCCCTTTCTCTCTTTCCTTTGGAAGAGCTGGTGTAGCTGTAGTGCTTTCTTCAATGCGCATTGGGAGAACTTCCACTGCGCTCCCCGCCCTCGCGGGAGGGTCCCTGTGCCTGTGCAGCCCCAGACCCTGTCCCCACCCATCAGCACAGCCGCCCTGTCCTGGAGAGCCGGGTGCTTTTCCTCCCTGGGTCTCGGGGTCTGCCCTGCGTGGCCCTTGGCTGCAGCACGTTGAGCGGTTGTTTTGTGTGTTTGGATGGTTCCTGGTGGCTGGAGGCGAGGAGGCTCACTCCACCCCAGTTGTTCTTTCACTCCGAGTGACGGTGCCTCCCTGGAGAACTCAGGGCCGCTCTCCTTCTCTTTCACGCCCTGATCAGGAGGTGCCCACCTGCGGTCCTCCGTGTTTCTCTTGATTGGCGTTGTCCAGGCTCCCAACCTGTGGGTGGTGGTTTGGGTCAGTTAGACAATTTCCCACCAGGATTTCTTCAAATGTGGGTAAATATGAATGTACCCCTCCCTCCTTGCTCTTCTCTTTGGGGACACCGAATGCACAATGGTGGTTTCTTTTCTGGGGCTTTACCTGGATTTCTGAGGCCCTGGCTCACCATTGGAATTCTGCTGGCTGTGGTGGCCGGTCCTGGCCTTCATGGCCCTGGAGGGCCTAGCACAGAGCCTGTCTCTGGGCAGGTGCCCCTAGTTACTCACTGAGCAAGCAAGTGCACACTGTCCTGGGACCTGGGGGTCTGGACAGGAGGAAGGAACAGGTCCTGCGATGCCAGGAGGCGGGGAGACGGTGGTGCTGGTGACGGGAATCCGGGCCGAGTCCTGTTTCCCCAGATGACGAAGACTGAACACCTGAGACCAAACGCCGAGGCCAGTGTAGAAAGCCAGTTTTCTTTAAAGGTAGAACAGAGACAGACTGGTCCAAATTGAAGGGGCCCTAGAGTTGGGCATCCAAGGAAGTAGAATCTGGGGAAGAAGCCTTCCGGGGGTGCCCTTCTGAGCTGCCCAAATGGGCAGGAAAGGAGCATTCACTACTCCCACAGCTCTCTGCGGGAGAAGGGCTCCCTGGAGCCGTAGCCTTGGCAACAGGTGGAGGAGGAGGGGCAAGGGCTCTGGAGACGTTAGCGTTTTACCTTCCTTCCTCCTGAATCGCCCGTCTTTCTGATCAGACCGTCATTGGTTGCCCACAGGGAGGTCGGGTGAAGAGCCGGGATGGGCTGAGCCAGGAGGACCCGGAGGAGCCTGCGCGGGGAGGGGCGGCCCCGTCCTGACTGGGGACAGGGCAGAGACGGGTCAGGAAGTTGGCCGTGTGGGTACTAGAGAGAAGCTGTCTCCACCGATTCCGAGTCAGAGTTCAGGCAGAGGGAATCGGCACAGGACCCGGCACTCAGAAAGAAAAAGAGACAGAGTCTGTGACGTCTGCAGGGGAAACCGCGTGGGTGGAGGCCGAGGAGAGGGGCTGAGGCTCCTGAGCACTGGGGGTGGGAAGCCTGCAGGGCAGAGGTCAAGTTCAGAAGGACTGTCAGCAGCTGCTGTGGACAGAGCTAATGCCCCCAGGACACCCTCCTCCTCTGTTGCCAAGGCTACCAGCCTCCAGGGGGCGTCCTCCTGCCAGGGCTGGTTAAGGAGCACACTGGGCCTCTCCTTCCCTTCCCTTGGCCCACCATCTGGTCACGGCAGGCCAGGGAAGGAAGAGGGGGGTGGGGGGAATCTAGAGTGTGTAAAGGGGCGGGTCACGCCCCCTCCTGGGCGCCACCTTGGGCCCCCCTCTGCCTCTGCGAGGGCCTCTGTCCCTTCCCCTCTCCGCCCGCCTGTTCTAACCTTTAGGTAAAGCTCTTTGCGCTCCTGCGGGTGTTTCCCGGGGTTCCGACTTCAGCACGGGGCAGGGGACTCGGCTGGTTCTCTGGTAGCGTCGCTTCTGATTTGCAGCTGGGGGCTCCTGAGGGCTGTTCCTCAGGATGACTCGAGTACCCATTTCAGTGTCCAGCCTCGGTGGCCACCTGCCTGGCGAGGGTCAGCCTGTGCCGCAGGGTGGGCTGGGTCCCACATGTCGGTTCTGGGCCTTGCCAACGGGTGACCCACCTGGCTGTTTGTGGCATGGTTTCTCCCTCCCACTCCCGGGAATCCAACTCGGAGATGTGTTTGAGCCATTTGATGTCACCAGGCCTGTTTAGGGCTGTGGACAGATGATGGTGCCCGGGTCACCTTCCGGGGCTCACCTTCGCACCCTTGACCTTGGTGTGCTCCTTGACCTCCGTCTGCTTCATTCCAGGGGGCACAGGTTTCCTCTCAGGTTCCCCGGGGAGGTGAAGAGTTTCCCCAGTGGACGGGCGTGGAGATGGCACCTGGGGCACACAGCGTTTGTTACGTAGGTAGCGTGTGTGTCTGTGTCAGGGTTTCTAGAGAAACGGCCTCCTAGGGTGTGTGTGTGCGTGAGTGTGTGCGTGAGTGTGTGTGAGTGTGTGTGTGTATGTGAGTGTGTGTGCGTGAGTGTGTGTGCGAGTGTGTATGTGAGTGTGTGTGTGAGAGAGTGTGTGTGAGTGTGTGTGAGTGTGTGTGAGTGTGCATGTATGTGAGTGTGTGTGCGTGAGTGTGTGTGCGTGAGTGTGTGTGTGTGAGTGTGCGTGTGTGTATGTGAGTGTGTGTGTGAGAGTGAGTGTGAGTGAGTGTGAGTGTATGTGTGTGAGTGTATGTGTGTGAGTGTGTGAGAGTGTGAGTGTGTGAGAGAGTGTGTGTGAGTGTGTGAGTGTGTGTGTGTGTGCGAGTGTGAGTGTGTGTGTGGGTGGAGGGTTCTGGAATGAGGCCCGTGGTAAGGAGTCAGCTCACACGTAACGGAGGCTGAGGACCCCACCTTCTCTGTTTGCAGGTGGGAGACCCAGGAGAGTGGGTGGGGCGGGGCCTGGGGAGCTGAAGGTGGAGCTCCTGGCCCAGGTGTGCTCCACTCAGGGCCCAGGCTCTGCAGGCGGAGGCCAATTCACCCTCCCCACTCTGTTCCTGAAGGCTGCAGATTGGGGGATGCTACACAGTGGGCAGGGCCCTCCGCCCTTCCCCACCCACAGGTTCCCATGCCAGTCTCATCCAGAGACACAGACGTACCCGGAAATAATGCTCAACCTGCGATCTGGGCCTCCTTGTCGAGCAGAGCGTGAAGTCGCCATGGCACGTGCAGAGGATGATTGGAGGCAGATTGTCAGCAGGCATTTCTGCACCACGTCTAAAGCAGTGGTATCAACAATCGCCTAGAGAAGGAGGCCACGGCGTGTCCGTGACGAAGTGTGGTCTATCTGCAGTGGATCACTATGCAGCCTTTAAAAGGAGGGAAGTTCCGGCAGAGGCCTCAATGTGGCTGGCCTTGAGGACACCGTGCTGAGTGACATGATCCACCAGGTCCCTAGAGCAGCCGTGTTCATGGAGGTGGGAGGTGGAGTGGGGGTGCCAGGGCCGGCAGGGGAGGGGGTCTGTGTTTCATGGGGGCAGAGTTCAAGTTGGTGCGGGGACGGCTGCACAGCCAGGTGGTGGACTTCCTGCCACAGGGGCGTGCCCTTGGGGTGGTCCAAGCGGCACATTTTGCTTTCTGCCAGTTCTACTGTGATCACCATGCTCCCTGTGGTCTGTCGCAGCCCCCAGGATGCCCTTGGTCCTCTGCGGAGCGTGTGGGTCAGGCGGCCTCTTCCCTCAGGGGCCTCTGTGCTGTTTCACCTTGAACTCCGAGTCCCGGCAGCAGAGGAGGAGGAGGGTGGGGCACCTACTTGCCTTTCTCTCCTCCAGAGGGGGGCGCCAGGGCTGGGGTTGCTCAACAGGCCGCCTGCCCCTGGCTCAGACGCTTTTGCCCGCGCCCCGGTCTCTCCTGGTCTCCAGCTGCTGAGACCTGCCTGGTTTGGTGGCTGGTGGTCATGCAGGGACGGCACTGAAGCTGGTGTTCCCAGGCTCCTCCTAGATGTTTCCCTGGGCCTAGGCTTGGAGAAAAGGACTTCCATGGGGACAGTTCAGTCTGCCGTCTGACTGAAGTCCATCCAGCCTGGCGAGCCTGGTCCTCAGCCCAGTCCTAGGGGCCTCAAGTCAGCGTCTTGGCCGTGGTTCACGGCTGCTCTGCGGGTCCAAGCCCCTTCTTCACGGGCAGGTTGAGCAGAGCCACTGAGGCCTCTGTGTGTGCGTGAGTATGTGCATGTGAGTGCGTGTCAGTGTGTGAGAGTGTGAGCATTGTGTGTGTGTGTGTGCATGTGTGTGAGTATGTGTCAGATTGTGTGGGTGTCTGGCTGTGTGTGCGTATGTGTGTGCATGGTGCTCTCGTGTGTATCAGAGCATGTGAATGTGCATGTGAGCATTGTGAGTGTGTGTGTGTGTGTGAGTGTGATGGAGAGTGTGGGTCCTCTGATGGGACCTGTGGAGCTGGAGCCTGAGGACAGGGTGCAGCTGTCTGGTGGCCCTGTGCCCTTCTCTGTGGCCGAGGGTGCCCAGCAGACTCTGGAAGGCCATCCTGGAGTGGCCGCCCTGCTGGGCACCTTGCTGTCTCCTTCCCTCCCTCCCTGCCCCCTCCTCACTCCAAGCGCAGGCTGAGGAGCAGAGGTCTGCAAGAAGGAACTCTCCGGAAAGCGGCGGTCTTGAGGTGGGTGTCACAGATTCCCCTTGACTCGGGCTGCAGCAGGCACAGAGGCTGCTGCAGCAACCAGCCTCCGGTCACCCCAGACCTCGGGACTGCAGACCTCGGGTTCCTCCTTGGGCTTCAGAGAGGAGACGCTCCTGTCCAGGGACGGAGCTCACCCGGCTTGGCTCGCTGAGTTGGTTAATCTGTGTTAAAGCATCCGAATGGTTTATTGATTGGCTTTAAAGAGAAGTCCCGGGAGGAAGATGCTCTCGATTATTTTCAACAGATCTCACATTCAACTTGAAAATGAAGGCCTTTTCAAAGTGAGGCTTGAAAGTAAGACTTTCACACTGAAGTGAAGCTCTTTTGTACCTTCACTGTCCTCGGATGATTGGAAGTGATGTCACCAGCCCCTGTATGTCTGTCCCCCGTCCACATCCTGATGGCCCTGCTCACTCACAGCTGCCCAGCCCTGCTCTTCAGCCGTGGCCCTTGGACATGCGTCCCCACGCTCTCCCCTGAACGTGGCCTTAGTGTCAGACCCCGGCACCTGTGAGCGGGACTCCGTGTCTCTGAAGGGGTCGAGCCTGGGTTCTGACAGTGCTTGGCAGCCTTGTCTCTCCTGCCCTCACGCCTCGGCTTTGGGGAGGTAACTCAGAAACACCGCTGGGTGGGACGCGTCATTATACAGCTGGTGGGTGTCCCGCCCCAGCCCAAGGCCTGCTCCACTCCCTGGGCTGGACCATGAAGCCTGGGCCAGAGGCTCAATCAGGGCTGCTGTCTCCCTTGGCCACTTTAGGGTCCTGGGCCCTATCCCTGGTGGTGGCTGGAGGGCAGATGAGCTTGAGGCCCCGGCCTGCCCTCTAGGGAAGGACGAGACTGCAAACCGCAAGGCCCTCACCCTGCAGGTGGGCATTGCAGAAGGAGAGGGAGGGACGGGGAAGGGGCCAGCCTCCCCGAGGCGCCAGCATGGGCTGACTCCATCACCTGCACTGGAGAGAGGGAGGAGGAGGAGGCCGAGCAGGAATGGGTGCCCTTCAGTGACAGTGACCCTGCTCTTGGGTAGTTCCTCACGTGGCTCCCGCTGGGTCAGAAGCCACCAGGGAACCAAGTGGCTTGAAACCACACCCAAAGGTTTAGTTCATGACCCAGAAGGGCTGCCATGGGGCAGGGCTCAGCTGGGCGGTTCTTCTGGCCTCGAAGGGGCCTCCTCATGTAAAGTCATGGCCCTCTGTACAATGGGGGCTTCGTAGGTTTCATGGCCCAGTGACGTCCTGCTACCTTAGAGTTTGCACAGCAGAGTGACTGCCACATGCCAGGCACATTTCTAGTGTCCCCATCGTTATGCACATACGAGTACTGGGGTCGAGCCTTCGGTAGGCCGCTCTGGTCTGGGTCTGCGGCTGTCGGTGAGAGCCGTGGGGGTCTTTCCTCAGCTGCCCCAGCCTGGCTGTCCCCGTGGGAGGCAGGTTCCAAGAGGACACAGCCTCCCGAGGGCCGGGCTCAGAGCTGGGACCGGGTCCTCACTTCCACTACATTCTATCAGAAAAAGGCAGTCTGAGTCCTCCCAGATTAAGGGGTGGACACCCTCCACCTCTGGTGGGGAGGGGTCCTTGGAGGTCCCCTGCACATTCACATGGACACGTAAGAGCATCGCGATTTAGGAGCTGGGGCCTGTGACAGGCAATGAGGTCACGGGGGCTTCTCCTGGGGAAGGGACTGGGGCAGCCGTGAGGACGTGGGTGGGTTGCTGTGGGTGGTCATCCAGCAGTGAGCTCTCTGCCTCCTGCTCTGGGCCACACAAGGTGCTGTCCACCACAGAGATGACCAGCAGGAAGGAGCTTGCCAGAGGCTGGCGCTCAGGATGGACCTTCCCGGCCTCCAGAACCGTGAGGAATAAATTACTCCATGAATGGCCCAATTGGTGGCTTTTCTGTCACAGCAGCAGGAAGCAGACTAAGACGGCGCTGCAGCCGCCACTGCACACTGAGAAGGAGCCCGAGGGTCTGGAGGAGGCCGGTGCTCTCTTCTGCCCCTGGACTTGTCCAGTCCTTCATGGGAGGAAAGAGTGAGCAGAGAGGCAGCCAGGACAAGAGTGGGGGCTCTCCGGGTCCCCTCCTTCCTGCAGGATGTTCTGGGCATCGTTTCCATGGGAGGGGGAGCCTGCCGGGCCCTCCCTGCAGCCCGCTGGCCCCTCCTTCTGTGGCACATCTTGGCCCAGGCTGTGCCACCAGACTTGTCCCGTGGTCAGTGTGCCACGCGAAAATAAATGGGAGTCGCTCAGCAGCCAGGCTGGACCCACCACGGGGGCGGGGCTCTTGGACCAGGGAGGAAATGTCTTCAGGCAATACAAACGGACCTGGCAAGGCATCGGAATCTCGGCAAATCCCAACCTGGAATAGGACAGAGATCAGATGGATCTGAAAACAGCAGTCAGCAGGGGCTACTCCCGGCTGGAGACCCAGGGGGGCCGGGAGCTGCTGAGACGCTGCGTGGGGTGTGGAGAGACGGGTCAGAGCCCAGCAGACCTGGCTTCAAGTCCTGGGCCGACACTCAATGGTTGAGGGCGTTGTGCCTGCAGGTTTCCTGGGCTGCAGCAGAGTGCAGTGCTGCCTTGCTGGGCTGCGGGGTGCATCCCCATCCAGGGGCTGCAGGACCCTGCTCCCTGGGACCGGTCTGCTGTGTGGAGAGCTGCAGGGGCCCGTGGCCAGCTTCCCCAGAGGCAGGGCACCTCCCTGGGTGCTGCCCCGGCCCCGGGGCTCCGGTGACTGGCACAAGCTGTGCTCAGAGCACACAGGGCTGTTGGTGACCTGCTTTGTCCACTTTGTTCTGTGAGTGTTTTCACGCTGCTGGAGCCTGCGTAACCAAAACGCGTGATGACCGAGAACCGTGAGACGGCGCTTTGGGCAATTTTTGGAAATTTAGTTTTCTTCTGCTTTTTGTTAGAATAACTCTGGGAGGGGCAACAGAGCCCCTCCCGCCAGTGTTTTGGTGATGATGGCCTTCTGTTCCGATTCCCAGAGGTGCTGTGAACCCCCACGGTGCTGACTCCTCCGTCCAAATGGCTGTTCAGAACTCGGTGCCCTTTCTCCTGTCCCCTGCAGCGTGAGGCTGCCTGGATGACTGGACTCTCCCCTGGACGAGGAACCATCTCTTGATATTTCTAACGTGGATATAAAATGGGACCACATCCTTCTTTTCAGAAAGTCGTCCTGAGTCGGCTCGGCCAGGCAGAGTCTGGATTCTGAGTGCTTCCAAAGCTCCTGACCTTTACTCTCCCTGTGTGCTTCCTCTCTAGTGGCCACGGGCTGCCCGTCTGGGTGACGGGACAGCAGTAGGCAGCAGCCACTGGCAGTGTGTGGGCTGTCCTCTGCTGGCCTGCCTCTGGAACATGGGGCAGGGCCAGGCATAAGCACCCCTTGTTCCCCTGGATCCTCCGTCGGCTTCTCCAGGTTTTGGGCACGAGTGTGCGGGATTGAGCCTGGGGGGGGGAGGCCTGGCCTGCAGAGCACCGACCGCCAGGGCCAGGGCAGCCAGCGGCTCCTGGTCCGCCTGTCCTTGTGGGCTTGGCTCCTTCTGCCTCCCTCTTCCCACCGCCGTCCCTCCTCCCTACCGAGGGAGAGAGCAGGCTCATTGATAAAGGGTCAATTTCATTTTTATACGAGAGTCTGCTTTTCAGATAAATGTGACACGTGGAATGGACTGAGCGACCCGTACCTTGGAAATGGAGCCATCGCTGTCACGGAGCTGCCTCGGTGCCTTTGGGGACACATCATAACCGAGCCTGCCAGTCCTACCTGGGGCACCTGTGGCATTCCCAGTCTTTGGATAGCGCCAACAGTGCCGGGAGCAGCGTTCCCGCGAGTCCTTGGCCCTGTGCTAAGGTCCTGTAGGATAACTTCCTGGTGGGCTCCTGCCTTCCTGGTGGGAGGGAATCGATGGTGGTGCCCCCCACAGGGTTGTACCGGGTGACGCATTTTCCCCTACGTATCTGCTGTTCCTCCCCTTGTGGGTGCACCCTCTGCTTCCCAGGATCAGGGCCTCCAGACGACTTTCACCTGCCTCCATTGTCACCAGGGATCTTGTTGGCTTCGGCCCGTGGGGGCCCCGTGAGGCGTGACATCTGGACACCAATGGAAAGAGATGCCGACTTGTGATGATGCTGGAGATAGTGCTGCCCTTCAGGGAAGGCCGGGCGGGTTCCACCGGGGGCCTTCAGGCCCAGCTGCCTCAGGTCACTGTGAAGTCACAGTCATAGCAACGTGGGACAGCTCCACTTCCCTGCACACACGACCCGAGGTCAAGACTGCCACGAGAGACGCAGCGCAGGTCTGCAGGGGGGTTCCCCGTGCCCACGCTGTTGGATTCCGAGTGCTTCCAGCGCTCCTGACCTTCACTCTCCCCACAGCTCTGTGAGCCTGTGACCCCTGTTAAGCCTCCCTCCTCTGAAGAACCTGGAGAGTCTGCACGCTCCCAGCCCAACCCTGCAAGCCCGTCCCCAGCGCTGCGCAGGAGCGCCCTGACCCGCAGGTCTTGGCTGGTGGGTAGCTCCTGCAGTTTTAATGTCAGGACGGTGCGTGTGTTGTGCGGGTGACTCTGAACATTTTTAATATGTTTAAGACTCATTAGTATTTTTTAGTAGACTGTTCATATCCTTTGATCCTTTTCCGTTGTGTTTTTGGTCTTATTGATCTGAAGGACTCTTTTGTTTAAATGAAGAAGTAAAAAGAGTTAGCACTTGGTTTAAGATGCAAAACGCTCTCCCTGTTTGCCTTTTTTTTAGAATTATTTATGTATTCTAATGAGGTATACACGACGGCAGAGTGCATTTGATTCACTGTATACAGTGGCTGCACAGCTTTTCATTTCTCTGGCTGTACAGGGTGTAGTGTCACACCAGATGTGCAGTCACACTTGTCCATCTCATTCCGCCATCTTTCCTGCCCTCATTCCCCCTCCCCACCCCACCCTCCCATTTGCCCAAAGTCCCTCATTTTCTCCTGCCCGCCCCCTTACCCCATTACGGGTCAGCATCCACGTATCAGAGAGAACACTTGGCCTTGGGTGTTTGGGCCTAGCTTACTTCACTCAGCATGACGGACTCCATCCATGCCTTTGGTTTTGGAGATGGCCTGGCTGTGTGTTCTGGCTGGCTTTGAACTCCTGGGCTCAAGTGGCCCTCCCAGCTGGGCGTCCTGCGAGGCAGGTCGGCAGGACACACTACGCCTGGTTGCCCTGCAAATTCCTTCACATTCAGATTTAAAACGACTTTCAGGGAATCACATGGTTTTTCTCCTGTGGATTCTGGTTTGTGCCGGGTGGACGGTGGCCAGGCGGGTGGGGGTCCCAGTGGCTCCAGGCCCCTTCCCTCCAAGGACCTTGAGTGCTGTCCCAGGGTCTGGCCTCCCTGGACCCCTCCCTTCCCTGGGGACTGGGGGCCCAAGCTGGTTTCCTGCTTAGGCCCCCTTGCTCCCTGAGCTCTCTGGAGGATGACGCACAGTAGGACACACCAACACCCAGCTGCTGGACCTCCCATGTGTGGCTCTGCTTGTCGTAGAAAGTGACTTCTTTGTTTTATAGAAAGTCCTCACATAAAGCTGTCTGGCCCGGGCTGCGGTCGCAGCACTCTTCAGTGTTTGTCCTGCTGGCCTTGGTCTGGGACCTGGGCGGCTCTGTCCTCTGCGTCCACTTGTCTTCCTCCCCTGGAGCTGAGCCTGTCCTGTGTGGGGCGGGTCTGGGGCTGGCTCTGCTTTTCATTTCGCCCAAAGAACTTCTCACAGCGGGTTCTCTGGGTTCATGGTTTTCTCTGCGTATTTATCACTTGGACGTGGTGATCTCTGGGCGATCTCTCGGGTGGGGATCTCTGTCCCTCTACATTCGGCTCCGTCCTCTGTTGACACTACGTGACGAATGGTTAGACGGCTCAGTTCTCCTCGGTCCCGGATCCTGCTTTATTTGGCTGTATTTAAATATCACAGCTTTTACCTTGATACTTCTAAATGTCTGTGTGTGACTGTCAGCAACCCCTAACACTCATGCATCGGTGAGGATGCACATCCATAAACGTAACTGAACACGCACTGACGTGTGCATGCACACCCCTTAACGTGTACGTCTACGTGTGCACCCGGGAATTCCCCGTGTGCGTCCACTTGTTAGTGGGTTTACCAGATTTGGGCATTTCCCTCCTGGCTGGTGGTGACATGTGGTGACGGTCGCCTGCCTTCCCCTGGCTCTCCAGCCAGGACGTGTCAAGCTGATGTCCTCTTTCACACTGGTGCCTTCTCTGCCGAAATGTCGGCTTCAGTCTTGTTTCCCCAGTGAAGGGTTCACACGTGCCCTTCGCTCCCGGGTCCTGCCTGTCTCTTGGCTGTCCATGGCTGTTCGTGGCTGCCCAAGGCTGTCCATGGAGGTCCTCGGCTGTCCATGGCTGTCCTCTGGACTGTCTTTGGGTTGGGCCCATTTGAGGATTTTCAGCAGGTTTGGGGTTTAAACGTGGCTCTATTTCTTTGCATTTGAAGGCGGAAGGGCTGGCACAAGGCCTTGGGTTCCTTGAGGAGGATTTGCAGGCCTCCCTCTCCTGGGTCACACCAGAGAGCCACCGGGTGACACCTCGGGCTGGCCCAGTGCGTTGCTGAGTGTGGCTGGGTTTCCCCCGCTGCCCAAAGGCTTTTTATTTTTAAAATCCAGCAACCTATTAACATCTTTTGCACTTTTTTCATGAGACAAGGGCCTTAATTTGTAGACATAAGTCTTTTTTCACTTCTGAGAATCCCTATGGATGGCGCTGGGTCATCTCTGTGACATTGTTGTGCCTCAGCCTCGACACCCGGGAAGGGCGAGTGGACGCGCTGTTTTCCACATCTGCCCTTGGCCTTCGGCCCGCTCTCCTCCCCGCCCTGGCCTGGCCGAGCGCCTGGCCCTCAGTGTCTGCACTGCCTGCTTCCGGCAGTGGGTGCCCCGGGGCAGGTTCCCCGGAGCTGGGTCGTTCTCTGCCCCATCTTTTCCTGATCATCCCCCTCTCTGAGGCTCCTGTCTGCGCCCACCTCTCCCCGGGTTGGAGTTCTCCTGCTGCAGTGGGTGGCGGGGGTCAGTGCGGGAGGCTGCTGGCCCTGCGGCCTCTGCAGGGCTGTCCGTCTCGCTCCCCAGCACACCCTGAGGCCGAGTCACGGCCTCCCTGAGTTCCCAGTTCGGCCTCAGCTCCTGCTGGGGACCCTGTCAACCTGGCGCCAGGTGCTGCTGTCACACACCTGTGCACCGCTGTGGGTCCAGACGGGCATGTTGGTTTCCACGGTGGTCTGTCCTCCTGAGACTGCCCCGGTTCCTGCCCAGTGGCCTTCCCTGGCCTGCCGTGCTTCTGTTGGATGCCCGGTGGCTGTGGCCGCCCTCAGGCAGGGCGTCGGGGCTACAGATGTCTTTCCGCGTCTAATTCCTATTTCTGGTTCTGCTCAGTCCAACAGGAGGGGGACTTGCTCTTGGACAGCTGGCCTTCCTGCTGCTGTGAGCAGTTCTTCACCAGGGTCTGCCCTCGCTGGGACAAGCTGGCACACCCAGCGAAGCCATCGCAGTGTCCCCCTACGAGGGTCGGCCTCCTTGGGGTCCACTTTGTAGGTCCGGAGGGTCGATGTCGCTCATGCTGGCCAGTGGCTCTGGAGCGTCTACACAGCCCCGCTGTGGCCATCTGATGTGGACGTTATAACGACACCAGCACAGAGCTTTGTAACAGGCCCTCAGTCACCTCACGTGGAGCCAGCGGTTTCCTAGTGGGGACTTATGTGTGTGTGACAACTTGGTGACAAGTGTGGCCCCTCCCTCCTAGTTCAGGACTGCTGGAGCCCAAGGGGCATGTCTGAGCCCCCGTCGGTTTAGCTGTTGCCCTTTCCCCACGCTGACCCGAGTCGCATGCAGATGCTGCCTGTCCCCATGCTTCTGTGCCCTGTGGCCTCATGGATGGCCACATGCTTGGTGGGACCTCGGTGTCATGATACCCTCTGCATCTCACTGGCCACTGGCCCTCCACCTCTGCGCCCTGTGGAGTGCCCGGCCAGGCTGCTCTGAGCCACATGCTCCTTGCTCTCCGCTGCTGAGAAGCCCCAGGTCCTGCCCTCAAGCTGCTGACAAGCCTCAGTGTGGACACTGTCCACCTGGTGTGTGTGTCCCATAGTCCTCACTGCCCCGGGTGCAGCGGCTGGGTTTGTCAGCACCCACCTGCCCTCAGAGGTGAGCTCACCAGCCTCTGGCTGCCCCACATGCCGGATCTGGCTGGGTGTCCAGCCACTGCCCCGTGTGCAATTGGCAAAGCCTCAAGTTCTGAGCCTCGTCCCAGGTAGTGTTCAGAGCCTCCCTCCACGGACCCCAGGGAGCGTGCTGCAGACCGCCTTGTGGGAACCTTTCAGGATTCTGGAGTCTACCCGTGCTCAGAGGAGAGTCCAGAGGTGGCCACGCTGGTGGCCGGGGTGTGGAGCTGAGATTCACAGACGTCATCTCTGGGGGCTTCTGGGGTCTCCACCCATCAGGGGGACAGACTCTGTAACTGACAGGGCTTCTGGTGACATAGGTGCTGCTTTGTGGCATCTGAGGACCACACTCTGCCCTGGGCGTGGGAGAAGCCACCGAGGGTCCTCACTGGTGGGCAGGTGAGGCGCAGAGACACAGCCCAGCTGTGGGAGGGGACGGGGGAGGTGTGGGAGAGAGCCAGCGTCCAGAGCATCCGCCAGGCTGGGGACGAGGGTGGGCAGCTCCCACTTCCTCCCAACCCTGACCCCAGGTTGCAGGGACAAGACTGGCCACCAGCACCCCAGATGGCTCTCTACCAAGTTGACACCGCCAGAACTCGCGGGTCCCTCCATGGGTGGCTGTGGTCTGACGGACTTTGGAGAGGACTTGTAGACATCCTCAGTAGGGGGCAGCCAGAAGGGCGCTGGGACCCCCACCCAGCCCTGCAGACATCCTGGGTGTGGGAGGGTCTTCTGGGGCTGGCTCTTAGTGGAAACAGAGGCTTTTAGGAAAACGTCGACTGGGCTCTTTGAGGAAAAGGAAGTCTGTAGAGCTCTCAGGTTAACTTTTGCAATTAGAGGGACAGAGTGTCTCCCACAGGTTACTGTGTGGCCGAGGCCTGCAGAGCCCTGGGCTGGAGGAGCCGCCCTGCACTCCTGTCCATCTGGGTCCGATTCTCCCCACCCTCCAGGCCCACCCAGATCACACCGCCTCGGGGCGTGGGGCCGGGCCTCAGCCGGCTGGATCTGGTCCTGCTGCTTCAGCGGCTCTGCCCAGGGTGTGCCTTGCCCAGTCTGTCCTCGTGGACAGCGGAGTTGGGGGCAAGCCTTCTTGTTCCCATTCACCCTCCGTAGCTGTCTGGGTGATGGAGGAGACTCAGAGGACCTGGCCCCACCCGGAGCTGACGCCCGTGGCTGTCCCTCCTGTGAGAATGGTATTCAGTGATCATGTCCTGGTGTCCTGGTGTCCTTGTGACCTGGTGTCCACCTCAGGCTGAGGCCTCCATCCCTTCCCTGCAAGAGGCACCAGGAGGGTCACCACAGGGAGGTGCTCAGCAGCCTCCTGCAGAGCTGGCTCTTGATGTCTGGTCTCCTGGTCTGGGCGAGTGTCCAGGCACTGCCGTCACAAATGACCACATGGTGGTGGCTTAAGACAACAGATCTTTACTCTCTCAGGGTTCTGGAGTCCGAACCCAGAGGTGGAAGCATGGAGGGCAGGCTCGCTCCTCTGTGGGCTGCGGGGAGGGTCCTTCCTGCCTCTCTGCTCTGGGGGCTCCTTGACTTGTGGTCACATGACTCCGGTCTTTGCCCCCTCTTCCCGTGGCCTTCTGTCTGTGTACCCCTGTCTCTCTCCTCCCAAAGACACCGGTTGCCGCCGTCTGGCTGGGCACAAATCACGAGCCACTCCAGCAGGAACAAACTTCATTTCTGAGCTCCACCAGCACACTCCACACGCTCCCCGGGAACTCTCCCAACACCACGCGGCTCCTCCAGGAACCCCCAACCGGAACTCCCTCCCTGGGCTGCGTGTGCACTCACTCTTGGAACCCCGCAAGAACTCAAAGGGAACTCCAAAGAGGCCGGGTGTCCGAGGCAGCAAGAGCCATCCTGTTACGGGACACTAAAGGTCTAATATACAATTGAATCAATCCAGCATCATCCTAATGGCGCGCCTCTCAACCATGACTTCTGGCAAAGTGCCAGGGGCCATTCCGACTCGGCTGTGGCTCTCAACAACCGGTCATTGAATTTAGGGTCCCCTGATGCAGGGTGACTTCATCTTGAGGTCCTTGACTTACTTACAATAAAGTCATGTCATGAGTTCCAAGGTGGATGTGGATTTTGGGAGAATAATATTCAGCCCCTATGGGGTGCCTTCTAGTTCTGAGTTCTGTAGCCACCCTGTCTCCCGACGGGAAGCTGGTGCTGGCAGGGCTGGGCCTCCTGTCCCTCCTGTGGGCTCTGCCCTGCCTGTGTCCACGGCCGTCAGCTCCCCGGCACCACCTCAGCCTCCACACTGACCTGGCTTCCGGCAGTCCTTTTGGTGG
Source organism: Ictidomys tridecemlineatus (assembly GCF_052094955.1). Taxonomy (NCBI): domain Eukaryota; kingdom Metazoa; phylum Chordata; class Mammalia; order Rodentia; family Sciuridae; genus Ictidomys; species Ictidomys tridecemlineatus. The sequence continues at coordinate 2,040,988 of NC_135482.1, read as the reverse complement.
TCAGGGACCTGGTGGCCCTGCCGTCTCTTCAGGTCACTCGATGACCCCAGTGTGCTTGAGGTTCCCAGCGTGATGGGCAGGCCCTGTGCATCCCGTCACTGGCCCCTCTGGAGCCTGCCCCAGGTGTGCTCCAGCCAGGGCCCGACGTGCGGAGCTTCTTGGACCATGTCCTGCCTCAGGCCTGGGAATGTCCTCTTTCTGTCTGGAACCTTCTCCTTTGCATGTTCTCGGGGCTCCTGTGCATCCTCCAGCCCCAGGGGAAATCACGTCTGCCACGAGGGCCTCCCAGCCTCGCCCGGCCTTGGCCACCACTGGCCTATGTGTCCACAGAGTGGTCTGTTCAGCCTGGGTCCTGTGTGTGGACCCTGGAGGCTTCTCTGCACCTCCCAGCGTGTGGGCACTGACCGTGGAGGGAGCCAGTGAGAGGGGCCGGGTCACCTCCGAGTGGCTGGACCTCCCTCCTGCACCCGGTCCCCCTGTGCAGCCTCCTCGCCCTCCACCCATCTGTCCCGACAGGCAGCTGGGCAGCCTCTCCACCGCCACGGAGCCGTTAAATCCTCCCCATGTTACTTGCAAGATGGAGAACCCCAGGAGGCACCCCGGGAACGAGCCGCCAGCCGCGTCACCTTTGATGATGAATCTGCTCCTCCAACAGCCGGCGATGCCCGCGTATTTCATAATTGGCGAGATGAAGAGCCCCTGTTTTCCGAGACGTCCTGGAATAACTCAGTTTCAAAGACCGCGTCCTAACAACGGGAATGGGCCCATGACTCCGGGGGAAGCGCGAGCCTCGCCGTGGCACCAGGCAGCGCAACGTGCCTGAATGTCATTGAGCCTCTGCTGAGAGCCACGGTCCCATTTGTTAAAAACGGTTTTGATGTTTATTTCCAATAGAAGGATCTGTTTTATCTAAGTGTGTCCTCTGGAGTACTTACGGGGACAGGCCCCTTCGCCTGCCCTCTCCCTCTGACTCTGCAGAGCAAGGACTTCAAGCCAGGGGAGTCGGGGAGTCGACGGAGGGTCTGTGGCACCCCAGCCCCGTGGGGAGGAGGGCCGGCCTGGGGCGGGCTGGACCAGCAAGACCCACACTGCTCACCGCATTTGGGGACCAGCGGAGGTGTCTGCCCATCACCACGGCTGACCCCGAGGTCAGCTGGAGGGACCTGGAGTGCTTCCCTCATCCTCGGGAGCATTCACGCCCTGGTGAGCTGCGGGGTCGGGCCCTTCTCAGGGAACGGGACCCCTCAGGACATCCCAGATCGTCTCATCACCCACCGTCATGGGTCCTTCTGGAGATGAGCAAGGTCAGGAGGCCTCCACGGCGGCAGAGGAGCTGGACTCCGTCAGGCTGCGGGCCTGGAGCCTCGGCTCGAGGGCGGGCATGCTTTCTGCGCAGGGGACCTTACTGAAGTGTCCACGTCCTGGGTTTGGGTGCTGGCCAGAGCATTGCTTGACCTGCAAGTTCTCCCGGGGACTCTCCAGCTGGCCAGGGTCTCCTCGGCTCGAGCCAGGCTGGGCCTGAGAGCCCCTGGTCCTCCCCGTGCCCACCGCCCCCTGCTGCTCTTCTCCAGCTGCCTCTCGAGAGACCCTGGAGGGCCCAGCAGGGGGAGGGGGGCTCGGGCTCCCAGCCACAGGGTCCTTGGAACCCGCGTGTTCCCCAGCACCACCTCTGAGCCCCTGCTGGGTTTTCACCCGCAGCACCCCGAGACACTCTCCAAGGAGTATCCAGGAAGTGCGAGGATCAAAGGTCTTTCTGGATCTCTCTCGTGAGCCAGCTGGGGCCTGCCGACTTCAGTCCCGTCCTCCGAGACGCCCCTCCGTCCGCCGCCCACTGTGTCTCAAGTGTCCCTGCTGTCAGCCTGCTTGACGCAGGTGAGGTGGGGCCTGGCGGGGGCCCTAAGCACGTGTCCTTGGGTTCTGGGGGACAGCAGGGTTCTGAGGTGCCACGCTCCTTGGGGCTATCTTCAGGACCTTGGACAGCTGTGTCCCTTTCCTCCTCCGTAGAAGGGGTCAAGGCTCTTTGTGGAAGACGCTGGGGATTGGCAGGGGGCCCCTGAGCTCAGCAGCTCCACAGCGAGGTGCTCGGCAGGGGCCGCCTCCTCGGTCCCTTCACACACTGAGACCCACAGTGTCCTTGGGACCCGCCATCATCAGGACAGATGTGACCAGGAGCTGGCCGGGCAGTGCAACCCTGGCTCCCAGATCCCTCCCACGCCTCCTCCTGATGCAGTGGCCCGAGCCCTCTGCAGGCTCAGGCCCCCGGAGCCCTCCGCTTGGAGGCACCCCCGACGGCCATGCCGCAAGCACAGTAGGCGCCCAGGAGCTGAGACTGGGAAGTTTGTCCCCTGTGCCAAGGCAGAGAGTGGGGCTGGCGACGCAGGGACCAAGGCTCTTGCCCCAGACGCCCTTCCTGGGCTCTGCCTTGGCCAGCGGGCTGCAGGATGGCGGCCCCCAGCACCGGGTGGGGTGGGCTGTGCTCAGCCCTGTGGCTCCAACCCTGGGTCCTGGCCGGCAGGGTGGCCCCACCTTTTCTGGAGGCCACGCTCAGGGGTTGGCTGTGATCCACGTGCACGGTGCCACTTGAAGATGGATCGGTCCAAAGCCAGTGCACAAAACAAATAAATATTTGTTCTAGAAACCCCCGTGATGTCAGGTTTTATTGTAAGCACACTCGGAGCATGACAGGCTGATGAATCTCGCCTCTGTTGAGATCCTGCCGCTGCAGGCCCGCGCCCCTGCCTCCTGTCATTCCAGTCGTGTGGCTCTGTCACGGAGACACGCTGCCTCCTGCAATTCCGCTCTAGACCTCAGCGGGCACCACAGACCTGGGAGCCACCGAGACCCCTTTCCCGTGCACTTCCTCCCTAAAGGTGAGGCTGCTTTGGGTACAGCGGCACCAACACGGGAAGTTTGTCTCTGAGCCCCCTTGGAGTCTGGGTAGGGTGCCGCTGGGCCTGGGCAGGGAGGCCTCCCTGAGGACACCCCGGGGCTGCAGGTTCAGGAGAGGCTCACGGTCCAGGCTGGCTGGCTCCCGTGGGACGGGCAGCAGAGCCTCCCCAGGTCCTCCCAGCACTCGGTGGCATCTAGAGCTGAGTCCATGAAGAAAGCCCTGGGACCGTTCCTGCAGTGGGCAGCTCTAGCAGGGACCTGCCCTGATTCCCTGCTCACTGCGGCAGGGCGAGGGCTCGGGAGCCTCCCTGGGAGCCGCTGAGGTCTGTACCATGGTCCATCAGCTTCTATAGAGGGGACACTCCAGTCTGCACCGCTGGCCGAGCTCCTGCCGATGAGAGGCAGCCCCTTCCTGCTGGCCAGGCTCTGCTCCCGGGGGCTCCTGTGCTGACGGCCAGCCCAGGTCTGTTGGCTGCAGGGGGCCGAGCGGATGCTGAGTGACAGGGTTGGGGGCCCCGGGGCTCAGCCCTCACCCCTCGGGGCGTGGCAGTGCTGGGGGGAGTGAGATGCTGGCCCCGCCCTGGGGTGCCCTGCCTGGAGATAGGTGACTCTGTTGGCAAGGCCTGGAGGGGAACTTATGGGGGCAGTAAGGAAGTTCCAACATCATTTGAAGGAGGCACTTCAGAGGCCCTGCAGCCTGAGCCACAGTGAGCAGCGTGGAGAGCGCCTGAGGTGAGCGGAAGGTGCTGGAAGGTCAGGGTCTGTCTGCAGGTGCGGAGCAGAGGCTGGAGTTGGGCGAGTGGACACCCCTGGTGTCCTTGTTCTTCGGCTTGTTCCACACGAAGTCCAGGGACAGAGTGGCCTTTCACCTACATCCACTTTCATGGTGGAGCTCACCTTGGAGAAGAGAACAGGCAGAAAAGAGTAAAAAAAAAAAAAATACTGAACTAGCTCAGCCTATGGAGCAGGGACGTCCCGGCTGACAGAGCTTCTGTCCCTCCTTGAGAACAGGTTAACTGGAGCAGGGTTGGTACCACCCGTGGCTGCCCCAAAAAGCAGGGAAACCCTGTGAGGGCCAGTCACCCTGTGCCTGAGGTCTGGGGGATGGAGTGTCACCCTGTGCCTGAGGTCTGGGGATGGAGTGTCCTCCTGTGCCTGAGGTCTGGGGGATGGAGTGTCACCCTGTGCCTGAGGTCTGGGGGATGGAGTGTGCTCCTGTGCCTGAGGTCTGGGGGATGGAGTGTCCTCCTGTGCCTGAGGTCTGGGGATGGAGTGTCCTCCTGTATCTGAGGTCTGGGGGATGGAGTGTCACCCTGTGCCTGAGGTCTGGGGATGGAGTGTCCTCCTGTACCTGAGGTCTGGGGGATGGAGTGTCACCCTGTGCCTGAGGTCTGGGGATGGAGTGTCACCCTGTGCCTGAGGTCTGGGGATGGAGTGTCACCCTGTGCCTGAGGTCTGGGGATGGAGTGTGCTCCTGTGCCTGAGGTCTGGGGGATGGAGTGTCACCCTGTGCCTGAGGTCTGGGGGATGGAGTGTCCTCCTGTGCCTGAGGTCTGGGGGATGGAGTGTCACCCTGTGCCTGAGGTCTGGGGATGGAGTGTCCTCCTGTGCCTGAGGTCTAGGGGATGGAGTGTCCTCCTGTGCCTGAGGTCTGGGGGATGGAGTGTCACCCTGTGCCTGAGGTCTGGGGATGGAGTGTCCTCCTGTACCTGAGGTCTGGGGGATGGAGTGTCACCCTGTGCCTGAGGTCTGGGGATGGAGTGTCACCCTGTGCCTGAGGTCTGGGGATGGAGTGTCACCCTGTGCCTGAGGTCTGGGGATGGAGTGTGCTCCTGTGCCTGAGGTCTGGGGGATGGAGTGTCACCCTGTGCCTGAGGTCTGGGGGATGGAGTGTCCTCCTGTGCCTGAGGTCTGGGGGATGGAGTGTCACCCTGTGCCTGAGGTCTGGGGATGGAGTGTCCTCCTGTGCCTGAGGTCTAGGGGATGGAGTGTCCTCCTGTGCCTGAGGTCTGGGGGATGGAGTGTCACCCTGTACCTGAGGTCTGGGGGATGGAGTGTCACCCTGTGCCTGAGGTCTGGGGGATGGAGTGTCCGCCTGTGCCTGAGGTCTGGGGATGGAGTGTCACCCTGTGCCTGAGGTCTGGGGATGGAGTGTCACCCTGTGCCTGAGGTCTGGGGATGGAGTGTCCTCCTGTGCCTGAGGTCTGGGGGATGGAGTGTCCTCTTGTACCTGAGGTCTGGGGGATGGAGTGTCACCCTGTGCCTGAGGTCTGGGGATGGAGTGTCACCCTGTGCCTGAGGTCTGGGGGATGGAGTGTCACCCTGTGCCTGAGGTCTGGGGGATGGAGTGTCCGCCTGTGCCTGAGGTCTGGGGGATGGAGTGTCACCCTGTGCCTGAGGTCTGGGGGATGGAGTGTCACCCTGTGCCTGAGGTCTGGGGATGGAGTGTCACCCTGTACCTGAGGTCTGGGGATGGAGTGTCCTCCTGTGCCTGAGGTCTGGGGGATGGAGTGTCCTCTTGTACCTGAGGTCTGGGGGATGGAGTGTCACCCTGTACCTGAGGTCTGGGGGATGGAGTGTCACCCTGTGCCTGAGGTCTGGGGGATGGAGTGTCACCCTGTGCCTGAGGTCTGGGGATGGAGTGTCACCCTGTGCCTGAGGTCTGGGGGATGGAGTGTCCTCCTGTGCCTGAGGTCTGGGGGATGAAGTGTCACCCTGTGCCTGAGGTCTGGGGGATGGAGTGTCCTCCTGTGCCTGAGGTCTGGGGATGGAGTGTCACCCTGTACCTGAGGTCTGGGGGATGGAGTGTCCTCCTGTGCCTGAGGTCTGGGGATGGAGTGTCACCCTGTGCCTGAGGTCTGGGGATGGAGTGTCACCCTGTGCCTGAGGTCTGGGGATGGAGTGTCCTCCTGTGCCTGAGGTCTGGGGGATGGAGTGTCACCCTGTGCCTGAGGTCTGGGGATGGAGTGTCACCCTGTGCCTGAGGTCTGGGGGATGGAGTGTCACCCTGTGCCTGAGGTCTGGGGGATGGAGTGTCCGCCTGTGCCTGAGGTCTGGGGGATGGAGTGTCACCCTGTGCCTGAGGTCTGGGGGATGGAGTGTCACCCTGTGCCTGAGGTCTGGGGATGGAGTGTCACCCTGTACCTGAGGTCTGGGGATGGAGTGTCCTCCTGTGCCTGAGGTCTGGGGGATGGAGTGTCCTCTTGTACCTGAGGTCTGGGGGATGGAGTGTCACCCTGTACCTGAGGTCTGGGGGATGGAGTGTCACCCTGTGCCTGAGGTCTGGGGGATGGAGTGTCACCCTGTGCCTGAGGTCTGGGGATGGAGTGTCACCCTGTGCCTGAGGTCTGGGGGATGGAGTGTCCTCCTGTGCCTGAGGTCTGGGGGATGAAGTGTCACCCTGTGCCTGAGGTCTGGGGGATGGAGTGTCCTCCTGTGCCTGAGGTCTGGGGATGGAGTGTCACCCTGTACCTGAGGTCTGGGGGATGGAGTGTCCTCCTGTGCCTGAGGTCTGGGGATGGAGTGTCACCCTGTGCCTGAGGTCTGGGGATGGAGTGTCACCCTGTGCCTGAGGTCTGGGGATGGAGTGTCCTCCTGTGCCTGAGGTCTGGGGGATGGAGTGTCACCCTGTGCCTGAGGTCTGGGGGATGGAGTGTCACCCTGTGCCTGAGGTCTGGGGATGGAGTGTCCCCCTGTGCCTGAGGTCTGGGGGATGGAGTGTCACCCTGTGCCTGAGGTCTGGGGATGGAGTGTCACCCTGTGCCTGAGGTCTGGGGATGGAGTGTCACCCTGTGCCTGAGGTCTGGGGGATGGAGTGTCACCCTGTGCCTGAGGTCTGGGGGATGGAGTGTCCTCCTGTGCCTGAGGTCTGGGGATGGAGTGTCACCCTGTACCTGAGGTCTGGGGGATGGAGTGTCCTCCTGTGCCTGAGGTCTGGGGATGGAGTGTCACCCTGTGCCTGAGGTCTGGGGATGGAGTGTCACCCTGTGCCTGAGGTCTGGGGATGGAGTGTCCTCCTGTGCCTGAGGTCTGGGGGATGGAGTGTCACCCTGTGCCTGAGGTCTGGGGGATGGAGTGTCACCCTGTGCCTGAGGTCTGGGGATGGAGTGTCCCCCTGTGCCTGAGGTCTGGGGGATGGAGTGTCACCCTGTGCCTGAGGTCTGGGGATGGAGTGTCACCCTGTGCCTGAGGTCTGGGGATGGAGTGTCACCCTGTGCCTGAGGTCTGGGGGATGGAGTGTCACCCTGTGCCTGAGGTCTGGGGGATGGAGTGTCCGCCTGTGCCTGAGGTCTGGGGGATGGAGTGTCACCCTGTGCCTGAGGTCTGGGGGATGGAGTGTCACCCTGTGCCTGAGGTCTGGGGATGGAGTGTCACCCTGTACCTGAGGTCTGGGGATGGAGTGTCCTCCTGTGCCTGAGGTCTGGGGGATGGAGTGTCCTCTTGTACCTGAGGTCTGGGGGATGGAGTGTCACCCTGTACCTGAGGTCTGGGGGATGGAGTGTCACCCTGTGCCTGAGGTCTGGGGGATGGAGTGTCACCCTGTGCCTGAGGTCTGGGGATGGAGTGTCACCCTGTGCCTGAGGTCTGGGGGATGGAGTGTCCTCCTGTGCCTGAGGTCTGGGGGATGAAGTGTCACCCTGTGCCTGAGGTCTGGGGGATGGAGTGTCCTCCTGTGCCTGAGGTCTGGGGATGGAGTGTCACCCTGTACCTGAGGTCTGGGGATGGAGTGTCCTCCTGTGCCTGAGGTCTGGGGATGGAGTGTCACCCTGTGCCTGAGGTCTGGGGATGGAGTGTCACCCTGTGCCTGAGGTCTGGGGATGGAGTGTCCTCCTGTGCCTGAGGTCTGGGGGATGGAGTGTCACCCTGTGCCTGAGGTCTGGGGGATGGAGTGTCACCCTGTGCCTGAGGTCTGGGGATGGAGTGTCCCCCTGTGCCTGAGGTCTGGGGGATGGAGTGTCACCCTGTGCCTGAGGTCTGGGGATGGAGTGTCACCCTGTGCCTGAGGTCTGGGGATGGAGTGTCCTCCTGTGCCTGAGGTCTGGGGATGGAGTGTCACCCTGTACCTGAGGTCTGGGGATGGAGTGTCCTCCTGTGCCTGAGGTCTGGGGATGGAGTGTCACCCTGTGCCTGAGGTCTGGGGATGGAGTGTCACCCTGTGCCTGAGGTCTGGGGATGGAGTGTCACCCTGTGCCTGAGGTCTGGGGGATGGAGTGTCCTCCTGTGCCTGAGGTCTGGGGATGGAGTGTCACCCTGTGCCTGAGGTCTGGGGATGGAGTGTCACCCTGTGCCTGAGGTCTGGGGATGGAGTGTCCTCCTGTGCCTGAGGTCTGGGGGATGGAGTGTCACCCTGTGCCTGAGGTCTGGGGGATGGAGTGTCCCCCTGTGCCTGAGGTCTGGGGATGGAGTGTCCCCCTGTGCCTGAGGTCTGGGGATGGAGTGTCACCCTGTGCCTGAGGTCTGGGGGATGGAGTGTCCTCCTGTGCCTGAGGTCTGGGGATGGAGTGTCCCCCTGTGCCTGAGGTCTGGGGGATGGAGTGTCACCCTGTGCCTGAGGTCTGGGGGATGGAGTGTCCTCCTGTGCCTGAGGTCTGGGGATGGAGTGTCACCCTGTGCCTGAGGTCTGGGGATGGAGTGTCACCCTGTGCCTGAGGTCTGGGGATGGAGTGTCCTCCTGTGCCTGAGGTCTGGGGGATGGAGTGTCACCCTGTGCCTGAGGTCTGGGGGATGGAGTGTCACCCTGTACCTGAGGTCTGGGGGATGGAGTGTCCTCCTGTGCCTGAGGTCTGGGGGATGGAGTGTCACCCTGTGCCTGAGGTCTGGGGATGGAGTGTCCTCCTGTACCTGAGGTCTGGGGGATGGAGTGTCACCCTGTGCCTGAGGTCTGGGGATGGAGTGTCCCCCTGTGCCTGAGGTCTGGGGATGGAGTGTCCTCCTGTGCCTGAGGTCTGGGGATGGAGTGTCCTCCTGTGCCTGAGGTCTGGGGATGGAGTGTCCTCTTGTGCCTGAGGTCTGGGGATGGAGTGTCACCCTGTACCTGAGGTCTGGGGATGGAGTGTCCTCCTGTGCCTGAGGTCTGGGGATGGAGTGTCACCCTGTGCCTGAGGTCTGGGGGATGGAGTGTCACCCTGTGCCTGAGATCTGGGGATGGAGTGTCCCCCTGTGCCTGAGGTCTGGGGGATGGAGTGTCACCCTGTGCCTGAGGTCTGGGGATGGAGTGTCACCCTGTGCCTGAGATCTGGGGATGGAGTGTCACCCTGTGCCTGAGGTCTGGGGGATGGAGTGTGCTCCTGTGCCTGAGGTCTGGGGATGGAGTGTCACCCTGTGCCTGAGGTCTGGGGGATGGAGTGTCACCCTGTGCCTGAGGTCTGGGGATGGAGTGTCACCCTGTGCCTGAGGTCTGGGGATGGAGTGTCACCCTGTGCCTGAGGTCTGGGGATGGAGTGTCACCCTGTGCCTGAGGTCTGGGGATGGAGTGTCCCCCTGTGCCTGAGGTCTGGGGGATGGAGTGTCCCCCTGTGCCTGAGGTCTGGGGGATGGAGTGTCCCCCTGTGCCTGAGGTCTGGGGATGGAGTGTCCCCCTGTGCCTGAGGTCTGGGGGATGGAGTGTCCTCCTGTGCCTGAGGTCTGGGGGATGGAGTGTCCTCCTGTGCCTGAGGTCTGGGGGATGGAGTGTCACCCTGTGCCTGAGGTCTGGGGGATGGAGTGTCCTCCTGTGCCTGAGGTCTGGGGGATGGAGTGTCACCCTGTGCCTGAGGTCTGGGGATGGAATGTCACCCTGTGCCTGAGGTCTGGGGGATGGAGTGTCCTCCTGTGCCTGAGGTCTGGGGGATGAAGTGTCACCCTGTGCCTGAGGTCTGGGGGATGGAGTGTCACCCTGTGCCTGAGGTCTGGGGATGGAGTGTCACCCTGTACCTGAGGTCTGGGGGATGGAGTGTCCTCCTGTGCCTGAGGTCTGGGGATGGAGTGTCACCCTGTGCCTGAGGTCTGGGGATGGAGTGTCACCCTGTGCCTGAGGTCTGGGGATGGAGTGTCCTCCTGTGCCTGAGGTCTGGGGGATGGAGTGTCACCCTGTGCCTGAGGTCTGGGGATGGAGTGTCACCCTGTGCCTGAGGTCTGGGGGATGGAGTGTCACCCTGTGCCTGAGGTCTGGGGGATGGAGTGTCCGCCTGTGCCTGAGGTCTGGGGGATGGAGTGTCACCCTGTGCCTGAGGTCTGGGGGATGGAGTGTCACCCTGTGCCTGAGGTCTGGGGATGGAGTGTCACCCTGTACCTGAGGTCTGGGGATGGAGTGTCCTCCTGTGCCTGAGGTCTGGGGGATGGAGTGTCCTCTTGTACCTGAGGTCTGGGGGATGGAGTGTCACCCTGTACCTGAGGTCTGGGGGATGGAGTGTCACCCTGTGCCTGAGGTCTGGGGGATGGAGTGTCACCCTGTGCCTGAGGTCTGGGGATGGAGTGTCACCCTGTGCCTGAGGTCTGGGGGATGGAGTGTCCTCCTGTGCCTGAGGTCTGGGGGATGAAGTGTCACCCTGTGCCTGAGGTCTGGGGGATGGAGTGTCCTCCTGTGCCTGAGGTCTGGGGATGGAGTGTCACCCTGTACCTGAGGTCTGGGGGATGGAGTGTCCTCCTGTGCCTGAGGTCTGGGGATGGAGTGTCACCGTGTGCCTGAGGTCTGGGGATGGAGTGTCACCCTGTGCCTGAGGTCTGGGGATGGAGTGTCCTCCTGTGCCTGAGGTCTGGGGGATGGAGTGTCACCCTGTGCCTGAGGTCTGGGGGATGGAGTGTCACCCTGTGCCTGAGGTCTGGGGATGGAGTGTCCCCCTGTGCCTGAGGTCTGGGGGATGGAGTGTCACCCTGTGCCTGAGGTCTGGGGATGGAGTGTCACCCTGTGCCTGAGGTCTGGGGATGGAGTGTCCTCCTGTGCCTGAGGTCTGGGGATGGAGTGTCACCCTGTACCTGAGGTCTGGGGATGGAGTGTCCTCCTGTGCCTGAGGTCTGGGGATGGAGTGTCACCCTGTGCCTGAGGTCTGGGGATGGAGTGTCACCCTGTGCCTGAGGTCTGGGGATGGAGTGTCACCCTGTGCCTGAGGTCTGGGGGATGGAGTGTCCTCCTGTGCCTGAGGTCTGGGGATGGAGTGTCACCCTGTGCCTGAGGTCTGGGGATGGAGTGTCACCCTGTGCCTGAGGTCTGGGGATGGAGTGTCCTCCTGTGCCTGAGGTCTGGGGGATGGAGTGTCACCCTGTGCCTGAGGTCTGGGGGATGGAGTGTCCCCCTGTGCCTGAGGTCTGGGGATGGAGTGTCCCCCTGTGCCTGAGGTCTGGGGATGGAGTGTCACCCTGTGCCTGAGGTCTGGGGGATGGAGTGTCCTCCTGTGCCTGAGGTCTGGGGATGGAGTGTCCCCCTGTGCCTGAGGTCTGGGGGATGGAGTGTCACCCTGTGCCTGAGGTCTGGGGGATGGAGTGTCCTCCTGTGCCTGAGGTCTGGGGATGGAGTGTCACCCTGTGCCTGAGGTCTGGGGATGGAGTGTCACCCTGTGCCTGAGGTCTGGGGATGGAGTGTCCTCCTGTGCCTGAGGTCTGGGGGATGGAGTGTCACCCTGTGCCTGAGGTCTGGGGGATGGAGTGTCACCCTGTACCTGAGGTCTGGGGGATGGAGTGTCCTCCTGTGCCTGAGGTCTGGGGGATGGAGTGTCACCCTGTGCCTGAGGTCTGGGGATGGAGTGTCCTCCTGTACCTGAGGTCTGGGGGATGGAGTGTCACCCTGTGCCTGAGGTCTGGGGATGGAGTGTCCCCCTGTGCCTGAGGTCTGGGGATGGAGTGTCCTCCTGTGCCTGAGGTCTGGGGATGGAGTGTCCTCCTGTGCCTGAGGTCTGGGGATGGAGTGTCCTCTTGTGCCTGAGGTCTGGGGATGGAGTGTCACCCTGTACCTGAGGTCTGGGGATGGAGTGTCCTCCTGTGCCTGAGGTCTGGGGATGGAGTGTCACCCTGTGCCTGAGGTCTGGGGGATGGAGTGTCACCCTGTGCCTGAGATCTGGGGATGGAGTGTCACCCTGTGCCTGAGGTCTGGGGATGGAGTGTCACCCTGTGCCTGAGGTCTGGGGATGGAGTGTCCCCCTGTGCCTGAGGTCTGGGGGATGGAGTGTCACCCTGTGCCTGAGGTCTGGGGATGGAGTGTCACCCTGTGCCTGAGATCTGGGGATGGAGTGTCACCCTGTGCCTGAGGTCTGGGGGATGGAGTGTGCTCCTGTGCCTGAGGTCTGGGGATGGAGTGTCACCCTGTGCCTGAGGTCTGGGGGATGGAGTGTCACCCTGTGCCTGAGGTCTGGGGGATGGAGTGTCCTCCTGTGCCTGAGGTCTGGGGATGGAGTGTCACCCTGTGCCTGAGGTCTGGGGATGGAGTGTCCTCCTGTGCCTGAGGTCTGGGGATGGAGTGTCCCCCTGTGCCTGAGGTCTGGGGGATGGAGTGTCACCCTGTGCCTGAGGTCTGGGGGATGGAGTGTCCTCCTGTGCCTGAGGTCTGGGGATGGAGTGTCACCCTGTGCCTGAGGTCTGGGGATGGAGTGTCACCCTGTGCCTGAGGTCTGGGGATGGAGTGTCCTCCTGTGCCTGAGGTCTGGGGGATGGAGTGTCACCCTGTGCCTGAGGTCTGGGGGATGGAGTGTCACCCTGTACCTGAGGTCTGGGGGATGGAGTGTCCTCCTGTGCCTGAGGTCTGGGGGATGGAGTGTCACCCTGTGCCTGAGGTCTGGGGATGGAGTGTCCTCCTGTACCTGAGGTCTGGGGGATGGAGTGTCACCCTGTGCCTGAGGTCTGGGGATGGAGTGTCCCCCTGTGCCTGAGGTCTGGGGATGGAGTGTCCTCCTGTGCCTGAGGTCTGGGGATGGAGTGTCCTCCTGTGCCTGAGGTCTGGGGATGGAGTGTCCTCTTGTGCCTGAGGTCTGGGGATGGAGTGTCACCCTGTACCTGAGGTCTGGGGATGGAGTGTCCTCCTGTGCCTGAGGTCTGGGGATGGAGTGTCACCCTGTGCCTGAGGTCTGGGGGATGGAGTGTCACCCTGTGCCTGAGATCTGGGGATGGAGTGTCACCCTGTGCCTGAGGTCTGGGGATGGAGTGTCACCCTGTGCCTGAGGTCTGGGGATGGAGTGTCCCCCTGTGCCTGAGGTCTGGGGGATGGAGTGTCACCCTGTGCCTGAGGTCTGGGGATGGAGTGTCACCCTGTGCCTGAGATCTGGGGATGGAGTGTCACCCTGTGCCTGAGGTCTGGGGGATGGAGTGTGCTCCTGTGCCTGAGGTCTGGGGATGGAGTGTCACCCTGTGCCTGAGGTCTGGGGGATGGAGTGTCACCCTGTGCCTGAGGTCTGGGGATGGAGTGTCACCCTGTGCCTGAGGTCTGGGGATGGAGTGTCACCCTGTGCCTGAGGTCTGGGGATGGAGTGTCACCCTGTGCCTGAGGTCTGGGGATGGAGTGTCCTCCTGTGCCTGAGGTCTGGGGGATGGAGTGTCCCCCTGTGCCTGAGGTCTGGGGGATGGAGTGTCCCCCTGTGCCTGAGGTCTGGGGATGGAGTGTCCCCCTGTGCCTGAGGTCTGGGGGATGGAGTGTCCTCCTGTGCCTGAGGTCTGGGGGATGGAGTGTCCTCCTGTGCCTGAGGTCTGGGGGATGGAGTGTCACCCTGTGCCTGAGGTCTGGGGGATGGAGTGTCCTCCTGTGCCTGAGGTCTGGGGGATGGAGTGTCACCCTGTGCCTGAGGTCTGGGGATGGAGTGTCCTCCTGTGCCTGAGGTCTAGGGGATGGAGTGTCCTCCTGTGCCTGAGGTCTGGGGGATGGAGTGTCACCCTGTACCTGAGGTCTGGGGGATGAAGTGTCACCCTGTGCCTGAGGTCTGGGGGATGGAGTGTCCTCCTGTGCCTGAGGTCTGGGGGATGGAGTGTCACCCTGTGCCTGAGGTCTGGGGATGGAGTGTCCTCCTGTGCCTGAGGTCTGGGGGATGGAGTGTCCTCTTGTACCTGAGGTCTGGGGGATGGAGTGTCCTCCTGTGCCTGAGGTCTGGGGGATGGAGTGTCACCCTGTGCCTGAGGTCTGGGGATGGAGTGTCCTCCTGTGCCTGAGGTCTGGGGGATGGAGTGTCCTCCTGTGCCTGAGGTCTGGGGGATGGAGTGTCACCCTGTGCCTGAGGTCTGGGGGATGGAGTGTCACCCTGTACCTGAGGTCTGGGGGATGGAGTGTCACCCTGTGCCTGAGGTCTGGGGGATGGAGTGTCACCCTGTGCCTGAGGTCTGGGGATGGAGTGTCACCCTGTGCCTGAGGTCTGGGGGATGGAGTGTCCTCCTGTGCCTGAGGTCTGGGGGATGAAGTGTCACCCTGTGCCTGAGGTCTGGGGGATGGAGTGTCCTCCTGTGCCTGAGGTCTGGGGATGGAGTGTCACCCTGTACCTGAGGTCTGGGGGATGGAGTGTCCTCCTGTGCCTGAGGTCTGGGGATGGAGTGTCACCCTGTGCCTGAGGTCTGGGGATGGAGTGTCACCCTGTGCCTGAGGTCTGGGGGATGGAGTGTCACCCTGTGCCTGAGGTCTGGGGGATGGAGTGTCACCCTGTTCCTGAGGTCTGGGGATGGAGTGTCCTCCTGTACCTGAGGTCTGGGGATGGAGTGTCCTCCTGTGCCTGAGGTCTGGGGATGGAGTGTCCTCCTGTGCCTGAGGTCTGGGGGATGGAGTGTCCTCCTGTGCCTGAGGTCTGGGGGATGGAGTGTCACCCTGTGCCTGAGGTCTGGGGATGGAGTGTCACCCTGTGCCTGAGGTCTGGGGATGGAGTGTCACCCTGTGCCTGAGGTCTGGGGGATGGAGTGTCACCCTGTGCCTGAGGTCTGGGGATGGAGTGTCCTCCTGTACCTGAGGTCTGGGGGATGGAGTGTGCTCCTGTGCCTGAGGTCTGGGGGATGAAGTGTCCCCCTGTGCCTGAGGTCTGGGGATGGAGTGTCACCCTGTGCCTGAGGTCTGGGGGATGGAGTGTCACCCTGTGCCTGAGGTCTGGGGATGGAGTGTCACCCTGTGCCTGAGGTCTGTGGGATGGACTGATGTCTTCTCTTTATACACATTTCGACTCCCCTTAGGGTGGTGCCGCCATGTTGGCTGCTGGTCGCCAAGACCTGGATGTCATCGTGCTCTGGCGGTATTGAGGCTGTTCCCGTATCGCAGGGCGGACACCGTGCCCAGCCCTGGACATCCGCATGTGCCCCTCCAGCTCGGGAGCTGGCCCTGGAATGCCTGCCCGTGGGCCTCTCTGCTCCCGTGTCCCAGGGCCTCTGCCTGTGCTGTGTGGCTCGTGGATCCCCGAGGAGCCCTGGGACTTGCGGCCATGGCACCCGCGTTTCGCAGGGGGGCGGGGAGCTGCACACCACACACCACCTTCCCCGAGGTCACACAGCTGAGGGGTGCAGACCTGGGAGGCCAAGCCCAGTCACCTGGCTGTGGAGCCCAGAGGAAGGCCACAGCTGCCTGCTACTTGGGAGCCTGCCTAGGCCCCTGGTGGGCGTCACTAGCCAGAGCCCAGAGTCCGTCCCCCCAGGCCTCAGTGACACACCCTTCTGTTCGACTGATGGTTTGCCATGGGGTGAATGCACATTGTCCCTCTGAATACCTGTTCAGCTTTGATAGTTTCACGTATCAACACACCTGGGCTTGAGCCTAGCTATTTTATCATCCCAGATGCAGATGTTGCTCTGAAGGTGTTTTGGAGACGTGGTTAGCCTCTGTCCTCAACTGGCTGGTATGGTGGGCCTTGCTCAGTCAGTCGAAGGCCCCCTGAGAGAGTCGGGTTTTCCAGAGAAGAAGCCGTTGGGCCTCCAGCCTATGGCAGCCCCTCCCGCAGGCCCATGGGCTTTCGATCTCCCAGTCCCCACAGCTAGTAAGCTGTTTCCTTCAAATAAGTCCTGGATGCTGGTCCTGTTTGACAGATGGCAGGATGGCATGCAGGTGCCCCTCGTGGTACCCACTGTGTCTTTAAACGTTCCGTGACCGACAGGCTTCCTCCCTGACTCCGGAGCGTCTTTGATGAACGAGTTTCCCTCCTCTGAGTGTGAGGCCTCTTTCTGCTTCCAGGTCCCGACGCCATTTCTCGTGATCTTATAAAGACCGCCGTCCCCTGGCCGCGGAGGCCTTCCGTGCCACAGGAGCGGGTGTGCCCGGCCGAGGGCCCCGGGTGCTGCTGTGCAGTGGGTGCCCTCCTGGGGCTGGGTGGGCCGCCAATGATGGCGTGGCTGGGGTGGCGGGGGGAGCGGGGGGACTTCCGTCACCTCCTCAGACATTTGTGCTGGAACTTCCGCAGGACATGACTCGCGAGCCAAGGCCACCATGGCAGCCACGGCACAGGTCCCGCTCTGGACCAGGGCGATGCCCGCTGCCACTGTCACCGAGGTCCACGTGCCAGGAAGCCCCTTGGGGACACTGGGTGGGACTCAGGAGAGCAGCCTGCAGCAGGGCGCTCAGCAGGACAGAGGCAGCCGGGGCTCTCTTGTCTTTGCACCCGACCCTCCTTCCCGGGGCTCACAGATGAGTCCTTCTTCTCCCCGACTTTGGGCTTTGCCTCCGGAGCTTGGCTCACCCTGGGGGTGGGGCACTGTGTGCAGGGGCTGCGGGGGCTGTCAAGCCGGGGTCTTGTTACCTGCCTCCCTAGCCAGGGCCCTCGTGGTCCAGCTCACCGTGGTCCACCCTGGAGTGGACAGGCTCGGGTGGGTGGCTGCCTCTCCAGGAACGTGGAGTGGGCTGCTGTGTGGATCCAGTGGGGCTCTGCTGAGGCCGGGTCTCTGCTGAGGCCGGGTCTCCGCTGACGCTGGCTCTGTGGGCTGCTTGCTTTCCTCCCCCTGACAGGGCACTCACTCTGTGGCCAGCGCCTGTGGTGGGACGAACCCTGTTGCGGTTTTCAGTTGAGCATTTCCTGGCCAGTCTGGAGCCTTAGCTCTTCCAGGTGGGCTTCAGGATGAGCTGACCAGGGCCACAGAGCAGCGGCGGGGCAGGAACTGGGGAGGGGCGAGGGCTGAGTGGAGTAAAGGCATCCTCAGGATCTCATTTCTCGAATGACCACGGTGCACTTTCCTGTTTAACCACATTTTCATACGTGTCCTGCATGGACCTTCTTGTACACTAACAGCCTTTATTTTTAGGACAGTTTTAAATTTACAGACAAAAACAGAAAAAACAAAAAAACCCAAAAAACATAACTGAGCAGAAAGTACAGGGAGTCTCCCACACTCCCCCCCTTCATTCTGCCTGTGGACATGCCCCACCATGTGGCACAGCTGTCACAATGTCTGACCCAATATCGAGACATTGTTATCGACTAGAGCCCAGAGTTTGTGACTTTGTTTTTGGTTTCTTTAACGAGGTGTCCTAGGTGGGGTACTTTAGAGAGAGAAGAGGTCCCCTGACCAGGTGCCGCCTCTCACTGCAGAGCGGCTCAGGACAGGCTCCCCACCTCGAGGCCCGGTCCCACCGCTCGCCTTCCACCTCCCCAGCCCCAGCAGCCTCCCGTCTTTCCTGGCTGATAGTGGGTGGCTTTTACAGAGAGCTGTGTGGTGGGAGCCGTTCAGCCTGACTTCTGTCCCTCAGCCGTATGCCCCTGAGGTCCCCCTGGGTTGCTCTGTGACTTGAGAGCTCATTTCTTTTCATCGATGAATGACATTCGCTGGCATGGATGTATCCGAGTTATTAAAGTTGGCTGCGGCGTGTTTTGGGTGCTTATGAATAAATTTGTTATAAGCAAGATTCTTGTGCAGGTTTTTCTTTTTTTGTGTGTGAAAACATAAATTCGACTCACTGGGTAAAGGCTAGGACTGAGATTTTTGCCTCCGATTATAAGAATATATTCAGCTTTATCAGAAGCTGCCCTCCTTCCTCCACGGTGGCCGTACCCTGTGTTATTCTTACCCCCGTGAGGAAGGGTTCCTGTAGCAATGTGTCCTCACGTCCACATTGTGCGGAAGTTCTTTGCAGAACAACAAACAAACAAACAAACTAACAAACTAACAAATACGTAGATGGCATCCAGATGGGAAGGGATTGAAACCATCACAGTTTGCCAATGCCGTGAACTTGAACACAGGAAACGGAAGGCTTCAACCACAGAACCATCCAGCTCCTGTGTCCACCGCTTCTAAGTGAGACGCAAAATCAATTTTATTTTGAAACTTTGCAAAGAACAGCCTCACACAGACGTAGGCCACCTTTCTAAGACAGCATCAGAGAGAGTAAAGCAAAGATGTTCACCGAAGACGAGCAGAGTGTCTCTGAGAACCGGGGATGTGTGGAACAAGGAGACGTGCGCGAGGCGAGCGAAGGGCACTAGGTGGACAGCCCGGAGCCTCACACTCTCCTAGCTTCCCAGGCCATAAGCACGGGACTGGCCATGGCCCAGAAGTCCTGCCCCGGGGCCTGTCCTCAGAGCAGGGGAAGAGGCTCACGTGACACCCACACACAGCCCACACACAGCACATCCCCAGGGCCAAGAGTGGACAGGACCCAGATGCCCCGGCCGATGCATGGGCAGACAGAACGTGGTGCGTGCATCTGAGGAAGAGGCTTGGCGTTAAAGAACAGCGCTCCAGGTGTGCTACTACAGGGTGGACCTGGAACTGGTGCCCAGTGAGAAGAGCTGGACGCGGAGGCCAGAGGCCACGATCGCATTCACATGAAATGCCTGGGGTCAGCTACCCGCAGGGCAGGACGCACTGGCCCAGGCCCGACTGGGCGGCAGAGGAGTGAGGGAAGTGGGCAGCGGAGACTAGGTGACGGGTGATGGAAGTTGGTGGCAGGACAGTCACACACCCCCGACCTGTTCAGGGGGAATGCGGGCCGCGGGGCTGCGTCTCCGAGGGCTGATGACATAAGGTCCGCGGCTCCCAGACTGCAGAGATCTTTGTCCCCTCCTTCCCCCCCCCCCCCCCCCCCCCGGGGTTTTATTTCCTTATTGAGGAGCGTGTTCTCCTCTGGCTGCCGGCTGAATGCGACGGCGTCCCCGTTTGCAGGAGGTCACCGTCTCCGCTGCACCAGAGCACAGCGGCCATTCTTGCGAGGTGTTTTCATCCTGAGTGGGCATTGGATTTTATCAAGGGCCGTTTTTGTGTCTGTCTTGCTGATTGTACGTGCGCTTTTATTCCGTGACTTTTGTGAAGCACAATGATAGATTTTCTTACATCGAACTGTTGAGAATCCCCGAGAGAACCCTGCCTGGTAATGATCCACGATGCTACCTGTGAATTGCTGGCACCTTCTTTGTATCTCTCTCTCTGCTCTTTGTGTAAGATTGCTTCATAATTTTCTTTTCTTCTCCCGTCGTACCCAGTTTGGGCATCTAAGTTGGATATATTTCCTTCCTTTAAAATCTTATTTTAAAGTCCGCGTACAGTAAACTCTGCTCTTTTAATTATATAGCACTACGAGTTCCACCTAAGGGTATCGCTGCGGCGGCCCCGCGCCCTGGCCTGTCCTTGGAGACCAGCCCCACCTCTCCTCTCGCCCACAGTGCTCTGCGTCCACCCCACAGTTGTGCTTCTGCAGGCTGTCACGTCACATCCCTGGGGTGACACCGTGTGCCTCCTCTTGACAGCATCTGCTGGGCACGTCCATCTGCGCGCCCCGCGTGGCGGGAACCGCGGCTCAGGTCACCGTCTGCTGAGCGCTCTCCTTTGTCGGCCGCTGCTGGAGGGCGTCTGGGTGGTTTCCGTTTGGGGCTGGGGAGTTCTTTGTTCAGGTTCTCCTGGGGACTCGGGGTGCAGTTTCTCCTTACATGGAGGGACGGGATGGCTGGGTGGTGTGTTGGGGGTACGACCTCAGTCAGAAGCCGCCCGCCTCTTTCCCGCACACTCCCAGCAGCCACGTCCTGGTCCAGTTGCTCAGGGTGGGCCCACCCCTGCTGAGGTTTTGATTTCGTCTTGTTTTGCGACTCCTGGCGGTGCACCACGTCTCTGTGGTGTGACTTGCATTTTCCTGGTCACCCACCAGCTGAGCACCTGCCCTGGGGCTCATGTGCCCTCCCCGTCTCTTTGGTGAGGCGCCTGCTCGGACTTTTCTGCCTGATGGGCAGGGGCGTGGCTTTGGGGTGTTGCAGATCTAGGTTTCCTGCAGGTGACGGCCTTGGACTCCATTCTCCCGTCCAGCCTCCACAGAACGGAGGGTTTTCGTCTTCACCAAGTCTCCTCGGTATTTCCTGCTATGGATGCCATTCAGGAATTCTTTGCTGGACTCGAGGTCATGAGATTTTCCACTCCGATTGCTTCCAGAACCTTGACAGTTCAGACCTTCAGTGTGAGCTTCTGGCCCTCTTTCAGTGATTTTTCATGAAAGGCCCCAGGTTTGGGGTCCAGCATCCCCCACCCTTCCCTGGCCTCTGGATGGGGTCGTGGGGAAGGCCGCCCTCCCCCTGGGGGGCCATGGCACACGGTTGAAAGTCAGTTGGCCAGACCCGCCCGTCGGTCCCGGACCCTCCCCTTGCCTGGTCCCCAGGTCCCTCCTGCTGCCTGTGCCACCTACTCTAGGTCACTGTGGCTTCACACGCGTCTTGAGGCCCGTGTCCTCTGCCACCTGTCCCCCCACACCCCTCTACTGGTTTGGGAGCAGTCCCTGCGCTCGCCCAGGTGAGTCTTGAGCACTCTTATTTGTAGAGTCATTTCTTATAGATTTAAAAACCTCTCAATACCTGTGGGTCTGGAAAATTCCCTGCGTTGGTGGTTTTCATTATTTTTGATTTTTCTTATCATGAAATTTCATTTCAAGCCATGTTGGAGGTTTTTGTGCTTTTTTATCACATCCCCTCTGTCTTGCTATCCCCTTCTTACGTCATATTTTCTTGCACATATTTTCCCACCTTTTAATCTCTAGCTTCTCTGTGTGGCCTGCCTTCAGATGTTTCTTACAGTCAGGCACGAGTCGCGTTTAAAACTCCAGTAGTGGGACTGGGGACTGGGCCCGGACCTCTGCCCTCGGGGTCCTGGGTTGCTGATGGCGACCCTCAGGTCTGGTTTACTCCTTTTCTTGCCTCCTTTCTATTCTTGCCTCCTGCTGGGCCAGCAGAGCTCTCTGAAGGTTTTTTCTTTGTTAGTTTGGAGGTGATTTGCGTTTTATTTTTGTGCTTTCTTTCTTTCTTTCTCATTCTAAGCCTTCCACCTGAAGTGCCCGCTCCTCGTGAAGCCCGGCCCCGCGGTTCAGGCCCTGTGTCCACCGAGGCGTTGGTGAACTCCTGCGGATCGGAAGTTCCACGACAGTGTGACCACCAGGAGCGTATTTCTCATCCTCTGAGAAGGGAAGCGTTGATAACACGTTACACAGCAATTCAAAACGCTGAACCAACTTCCTGCATGGAGCGAAGGCAGAGAGAACTGCTGCATAAGACGAAGACCCTGGCGTGTGGGGGACGTGGAGTGTTTAGGTGTCACTCACCGTGTGCAGGAACCCAGCTCTGCAGGGGTGCACATCCCTCCACTCGCCAACGCAGCGTGCGGCACAGCGGGGGACACAGAAATGAACAGTTCTAGGAAAATGCAGGCTGTGTCCCACTGGGTGGTCGTGGCCCCTGATCCCCTGATCCCAGTGTTGATGCACTTGTGGGCAGGCCCTTGGGAGGGGCAGGTTGTGAGCTGGGCCCTTGTGGGGCGAGGCCGAGGCTGCAGAGACGCTGGTCCCCACCGCGACCCGCCTTCCTAGCCTTTCGCCCCCAGAGCCGTGGTGTCAGTGCTGCCCCCAAGCCCCCACCCCATCCTGTGGCAGCTTGTTGTTGAAGACACAGACTGAGGTCATCGGAGGACTCCAGGCAGGTTCCCGCGATGGCCAGGTACTCCCCCCGGGGTGGGGGGGCTCTGAGACAGAGGCACCTGCTGAGGTCCCTGTGGTGAAGGGCAGGCAGGGGGCTGGGGTGAGAGGGCTGCCGTGGGCAAGGCGTGAGGCCACTGTCCCTCTGGAGGCTGCTTTGAGGAAGGGGCTTGGTGGGTCTTCAGAGGGGCCGCTCCACCCTCCTGGAGGTCCCACGGCAAGGTGTCTCGGGGCTTGTCTTGAGGTTCACTGTGGTCAGTTTATTTACCTGAGGTCTTGGGAGAGCTTGGGCTTTCCTCCTCCTTCTTTTGAAGTTTCTGTCCCATCACAGGCACCATCAAGGGGAGCATCTGGCACGCGGTCAGCGTGGCCTTTGTGGGTGTCCTGCCTGTCCTGGGTGTGGGTGAGCCTTTCGGAACGGGCCATGTTGACGCCAACATCACACCAGCGGTGTTCGGGACAGAGCTCGGAGCCTCCGTCGCTGTTTTGTTGGAAACGTTGAACTGAGCCTTTGGGCGCAGATACACACGTCCCCGTGTACAGAGGGGCTGGAAACCTGCACTGGACATGGCTCCACAGAACTGAGCTTCAGCCCACAGGGAGTGTCCTGGGGGTGAGTTCTCGGTGCTTAGACTCTTTTCTTGCGTAGCTGTGTCACTGGTGTAAGACGAGACTGTGTCCTCAGCTGGAGGACACATGCCCATCTCTGCTGACCTCATCACGGCTGACCCGTCCACCCGGCTTGTGTCCCTCCAGCTGCACTCTCTCCGTCTCCGGCTGTGCTGCAGCGTCTCTCCTGTGCGTCTCCTGTGGGGTCTTCTTGGTTTCTCCTGCCCTTTACTATATGGCAATTTGAACGGAGGACTTCTTTCTCTCTCATTGTGCAAAAACAATTAAGTAATGAATTCTTCATAGAGTGCTCTTCTCTTTTCTTCTTCTGGAATTGTTGCCTGAGACACCTGGGGTCTCCTGGGGTCTCCTGGTCATCCTCCATCTCTGCAGATCAGTGCACTTCACCTGACCCGAGAAGCCACCAGCGGAAGGAGGGAGCCTTGTTTCATGCACCGCAGAGACAGAACGGTGCCAGGTGAGAAGTCCAGGTGGAGAGCTCTGCATGAAGCGGGCCTGGGCCGCAGCCCTGCTGTTGCAGTAAGTGCAAAACAGAACCACCACGAGGAGGGGGCAGCGGGGAAAACTGATGCACTCCCTGAGGTTTTAAACCTCCAGCCCGACACACGGAATTTTGATCTTAGTCAGTAGTACTTTCAAGTAACTGGTGGGCAAATGGAGATTCTGCCTGGGACTCGTCTCCAACCTACAAGGAGTGGCTCTGATTGCAGTGTGACTTCCATTTCAGACACATCAGTATGTGAAGGATGCATGTGGACTTGGTGGAATGCAGTGTGTGTGTGTGTGTGTGTGTGTGTGTGTGTGAGAGAGAGAGAGAGAGAGAGAGAGAGAGAGAGAGAGAGAGAATGTGTGTGTGCGCACAGCCACATCCACATCACTGAGTCAATCATTTTGTCTTCGACAGCTGTCTAGGTGACTCCTCAGTATTCCCTCCAATTCACTAATTCTCTCTTTAACTCTGTTCCACCTAAAATGTTCTCTTTTGAGCAGACATTTTGTTTCAATGACTATATATTTTACTGGCTAGTTTTCTAATTATTTTTTTAAAATCTGCTGTTATTATTTGCCCCTTAAATTTTTCTATAGTTTCTTCTTCAAAAAGTGCATTCTCCCTCATTCACCTCGGCTCTCTCTTTTTAGGCATGTTGAGCAGAATGATTTTAAAGTCTGGGACATTTTCTGGTTTCATTCAGAGTCATTTCTTGTTCTGATTATTGATCTTGTTTTCTTTGGATCACTCCTGTGGTGTGGGGGCTGGGGTTGGTTTCTGTTCCCTTCACACAATTTTATTCTGTGTTTGCCTTTCTTTCTGGAGCAGATTTGTGATTGTCCCAGTTGTCCAGGGCTGCCCATCTCACACGGGGACCATGTCCTCTGTCTCTGTGGTGTCTTTTCTGTGGGTCCTTCCTATCCCTCACTGTCAGCTTCTCACCAGCCTCCATATCTCTTATAATTCATCCATGCCACAGATAATTCTGAGGACCCACCATGTACCAAACTGCCCCACCCTGTCTCCTTCTCCTAATTGCCTGTCTCACGGAGATGGATTATATTGTTTTTTACTGCTTGTACTACTAGTTCCATGTAGTTATAAGTAGTTCCTCTCTTAGGAAGTGAGTGGGATGATACATATTTCTCTGGACTCTCCTTCCTGCTCCTCTGAGACTCAGTGGATGACTTTGTTCCCTGTCACTCACTGACCTTCTAGAATAACACCAGTTCCTACTCCCGTACAGCTCTCTGCAACCTGCTGTTTCCTTATCCATCTGCTTATTGATCACGTTGACCAGCTGCGAGGTGACCGTGGGATAGGTAGGTAGGTGTGTGTTTGCCAAGGGCACAGCTGAGACTCAGAGAGGCTACTCTGTCCCAGTGAGAAGCTTGAGCCAGTTATGTGACTGAACCCCTGTGTGAGATGCTTCTGATGGATCTGCTTGGGCAGGGGTGGAGGGCGTGGTCAGGGGTAGTGGGCGTGGTCGGGTGGAGGGTGTGGTCGGGGGTGGAGGGCGTGGTCAGGGGTGGAGTGCGTGGTCAGGATGGTGGGTGTGGTCAGGGATGGTGGGCGTGATCGGGGAGGTGGGCGTGGTCGGATGGAGGGCGTGGTTGGGGTGGTGGGCGTAGTCAGGCGATGGGCGTGGTCTGGACGGTGGGCATGGTCTGGTGGAGGGTGTGGTCAGGGATGGTGGGCGTGATCAGGGGTGGAGGGCGTGGTCAGGATGGTGGGCGTGGTCGGGGCGGTGGGCGTGGTCGGGGTGGTGGGCATGGTCAGGGGTGAAGTGCGTGGTCAGGGATGGTGGGTGTGGTCGGATGGTGGGTGTGGTCGGATGGTGGGTGTGGTCGGATGGTGGGTGTGGTCGGATGGTGGGCGTGGTCGGGGTGGTGGGCGTGGTCGGGTGGTGGGCGTGGCTTGCCTCCTGTACTGCTCAGGGTGCTCCGCACAGTTCTGGCCCTGGATGGTGAAGGTAAATTAAGTGTTTGATGAAGGCTGCCTGGGAGGAAGCTGACCCTGTGCGTGTCGGGCAGGGACTGTGTTGAGCTCTTCACCCAGAGCTCCCTTGTCCCCTGCTGGCCCCCAGGTGGTGATGGGCCAAGGATGAGCTGGGTTCTGGAGGAAGTTGTTTCCGGTGAAGGGTGTGAGGGAGCCTGGGCTGCCCGTGGGCCCCTCACTCTCTAACGGAGGGGGATTTATGGCCGGGATGCTGTGGTGGGGGCCCGAGACCTCTCCACATGCCCACATTCAAGAAATCAGTGGGCACCGATCCGCAGGACTGCGTCTCCTGAAGGCAGAGGCGGTGTTTAGATGGAGTTTTGCTCCTGATGTAATCACACTCAGCGTACGATATTTTCTGTAATTACTTAGAAATGACAATGCGTATTGGGTTAGTGATAAATCAGAGGTCATTTAAATAATGTCAACAGGAATCGGAAGTATAAATTCTGTGGGTTGCATCTCAGCCATTGGGCCACTGCTTCAAAGGGTTCACCGCATCCCTGATGTGGGCTGGCCCTGGGGAAGGGCGGGGGCCCTGGCTCTGACCTTGGCCTTCGTGGTCTGCCCTGTCATCTGGGTGCTCTGGGAGCAGGGGCAAGGGCTGGCTGGGAGCACTGTGGAGGATGGGTGTGACCCTGGGTGGCAGTGGGTGAAGGAGGAGGGCCCTGAGAGGAGACCTGTGACTTAGGAAGGTGCAGGCCATGGGAGCCAGGTGTCCGTGCCCGGGCTCCTGTCACCTCCTCCCTCGTGTGCACTTGCTGTCACAGGCTCTCTGAGGGGGACACTCATGCTGCGTGGAGCCTCAGCCGGCTCAAAGGAGCCCAGATGCTGCACACATCCGAGTGGGCTCAGGAGTCCTGTGCAGCCTTGCTAGGGGCAATGACTCCCTTTTGGGCTGAGGCGGCACTTACTGAGCCGGCCTCCTCCCAGCGGGTGGGGCGGGAGATGGCAGGGATGTCTCTGAGCCCCGATCATGTGACGGGTGCTGCCCTGGCTGCCGTTTCTATGGTACTCATTAAAACCATCTGCTTGCAAGTGACGGAAACAAGCTTGGCTGGACTGAATGAGGAGCAGGAGCTGGTCACAGCAGGAGGATGACGGCAGCTTCTCTCCGTCCCCCTGGTCCTGGGCACACGGGCTGCATTCCTCCTCTCCTGAGAGTGTCTCCTGCCCCTGCAGCCTCCTGCAGCCCCTGATCCCAGTGGTCCAAGTCCAGTCTCTGGGAGGTGTGACCCATTCTTGGGTCCAGTCTCACTTTCCTGTCAAGGGGCAGGGGCTGGCCCCGGTTCGGCCAGGGTCTAACCAGGGTTTGGTGATGCTACCCACCCGGTGGGGCTTTCTCAGTGAGGACAGAGCTGACAGCTGAGCCCCAGGTGGATGACAGGCCTGGACCAGGGGAGGTGTGTCCGTGGCTGCTGGACGCAGGGCACACACTGTGGCCGCCACGTTGCTCTGCCTTTCAGCAGGAGGAGACGGCACAGGGTCAGCCGTGTCCTTGGGTGCAGAGGTGTCTTTCATGGAGGACTTTGTGGCCTTTGTCCAACTGGTGGGACTCTGACAGTCCACAAGTTAGGGCACTGGCCAGCACCTTCCAAGAGTGACAGGACAGGGCAGGGGGCGGGAGACCCAGGTGCCCGGGGAGGAGACCAAGATGGGAAATGAAGGCAGGGCCCGAGCAGGAGGCTCACAAGCCCAACGACAAGCAACAGGGAATCCAAGAACCCAGATGGGCCCCCTCGGCGGCCCGGCCTGTGGACCAAGCCACTGGGGTTGGTCCCGGGACTGCTCCCAGGCCTCAGGTTGCTCCTTCAGGCCCGAGCCTTCGAGATGCCCATCACCGGGGTCCGTGTCTCCCTTGCCTGCCTCACAGACGGAGGGCTGGGGCCTCTGAGGCTCCATGTGACCCTCCCCCTCCCACCTGCGCGGCTGGCACAGGTGCCGAGGGCAGCACTGCAGAAGGCTCAGTGGCCCTCAGGGTAGAGGGGAGTCCGCCCTTTCTAAGCAGCACGGCCGTTTCCCGTCTGTATCTCCATTTTCTGTGCTTCTGGCTGTGTGTAAGCATCAGGACGACTCTGAATGCAGCCCGTGGGTCTCGGACAGAAGACAGCTGTACTGAGAGCGCCACCCTGGTCAGGGGGTGAGGGCCTGGTTTAGGGGACACCTTTAACTTCTGGTGCCCAGAGCCCTCTTCCTGCACGTCCCCTCTCACTCGCACCTGGAGTGGCAAAGACCCGGCTCCGGGGCAGCTCTGGGATCTTTGGCGATGTCTGGGTCTGGGTTTTCTCATTAAGAAACGAAAGAGGAGACAATCAGGTGTACCGGAGCATCGCGGCAGCCCAGCGAGCGCTCTTCAAAGTCCCCGCCGGTGCTCTCCTTATTCATGGCCCTAATAATGATCACCGCCAGTGTTCCTCTCACAGGCTCGTATTTGGAACCTACTGTGTGCAGACTCCCCTCGGGACTCCCGGGAGGCGGGAAGCTCATTGGAATTGTCTGTTTGCACAATTCATGCTGTTTCCTTTGCAGGCTCGATCTCCCAGAGACAGAACCACGGTTCAGGAGCTGGGACATGGCAATAATACATTTTAATGAAAACTTAATTAATTTGAAATGATTGCTTTGTTGTAAGTGGAAGGAAAGAAAAAATCATTAAAAATTGGCAAGTGAGAGAGAAAAAATGCTTTTATATAAGTACATAGGAGAGACATATTGAGGCAATGAGTATTTCTAAAATAAGAAAACATAAAGCTTGAGTTTGTAAAGTTATTTCCTTAATTTGGAGGGCGTTTCAACTTGTTCCCAAATAAAAATAAAAGGCTCAGGCTCTGCAGCTCGTGCAGTGGATGGGGAGATCGATGGAGGCGCTTTCTCTCTGTGAAACTCTTCTCCTGTGGCTTAGCCATGGGCTCCTTTCGGGCTGTGTGTTTGTGGGTCTCATCTGACCTCGAAGTTCTTGTGGAAGCCGTGGCCCACATGCCACAGCTGGACAGGGACCCTGCCTGGGAGCCTCCCGGCCACATACCCTCACGGACACTTTGCTGTTCAGACTTTGCCTTCCAGGCCCGGGGAAGTGGACAAGAGGGCCCCGTGGTGAGGTGAGAGGTGACCGCAGGGCAGAGGGGCCGAGTCTGGGTCCTGCTCTGCCACTGTGACTGTCATCCTGAGCAGGTCCCAGCTCTCTGTGAGCCTCCGCCCCGTTTGGGGAGTAAGTGAGGGACACTTATGGGTCCTGAGCCACAGCTGTGCCCTGCCTCACCCTTTAGTGGCCTTGCAACTCCTCTTTTGGGCTGGGGCCAGTGGTGTGCTGGAGAATGCCTGACAGCCCCTCTGTGGGGGGTCCTGAATTCTGGAGATGGCCAGCTCCCCGTGCCGTGGGCTCGGTCAGCATCATGGCGAGGCCACAGGACACTGAGTTGGAGGGGCTGACTGGGGCATGCTGGCCTCTGCACACCACAGGTCCCAGGTCCGACCCCCAGGCTCAGATGGTCATGTAGCCTGCCCAGGGCCGAGCGCCTGGTGGAAGAGGTGTCCAGAGGAGGCCGTGGCGTCTGACTTCACTGAGTGCTTTTAGGCAGAGTGATGCTAAGCCTCCATGCTCCTGCTCTGGACGAATTTTCCAGCCTGCAGAAAAACACCTTGAAACATAAAGAATCCATTTACACCGGGTCCCTCTATTCTGGATTCATTTATCCAATCTGAAGATGATTGCTGAGCTTCTCTTTAATGCACCTGGCCTATTAATAAGCATATTTGTAAACACACTTTGGCAGGATTCGTCTTCCCTCTACGAACCCACAGATTGATACCACTTACTGTTTTCTTTCTGTTTTGTTTGGGGTTGGTCCCATTAACAGAGCAGCGTGGAGATATGGGTCTTACATAAAACAGCGAATTCATAACAGCTTTTCCGTGATGAGGGGAACGAGCGGCCTAAGTCAGGGGGCTATTTGGAGCAGAGAGGTTTGGAATCAGGGTGGCCCTCTGGTGCCGAGGGACAGGCGTCCAACCACAGGAGCCTGGATGGCCGTCCCTCGGAGGGGCACTGCCACACACCAGCCCGCCACGCTGAGCTTTGAGGAATGAAGCTCTGCATGCAGACTGCCCGGGGCCTGAGCCTCCGTCCAGCTGAGCAGAGTCCATGGGGGCTGGGGACAAGTGCTTATCCGGAGACTCAGGCCACAGGACTGCCAAACGGGTGGTCTGTCCTCAGGGCAGCCACCTGGCACCAGGGGCCCGACTCTGCAGGTCGCTCTCTGTGGCCCGGGACAGAGGGCCTCGTGCTGTACCTGGCACTGAAGTCACAATGGGCAGCCAAACACGGAGCTGGAGAGAGGCCCTCGGGTGGATCCGCTCTGACGACAGCCCGCTGTCCCAGAGAGCGCACCTACCAACGGTAAAGACCACACCGGCCAGAGACGAGGAAAACGCAGCCGAGTACAAAGCAGAGGCGGCAAGTGGCACCGGGTCCCGCCACTCAGAAGGAGCCACCAGCTGCCGACATCCGTCTGACGCTGTGCAACAGCCCAAAGCTCGTGGACTTGGCCCAGAGCTGGGTGGCCATGACCTTGTGGGTCTGGAGGTGGACGGTCCAGGCGACTCTGCTCATGACGTTGGGGGCTGCAGCGGGGAGACTTCCCTGGTGGGGGCTGGGGTGACTGCCTGTGCTGGAATCTTTGGGAGGGGACGTCCTCCACCCAGATGCCCGGGGCCAGGTGTGGGTGACTGACTCGAAGGCTGGACCAGCCAGATGCCAACCTCAGCAAGGCCTTTCCACATGGCCTCAGCTTCACAGGGGGATTCTGGGTTCTGACAGGCCCCATGGGGAGGACGGAGGTGAGGGTCCCAAGGCCAAGTGGAGGCTGCAGGCCCCCGACCCTCCTGGAGAGGAACGAGGCCGCACTGCCGGAGAGCACTGGGGTGGGAGGGCGCCATCTTACCCTGCATGACCTCAGCCGAGCGGTCTCACCGGGCTTTAAAGGTGAACACTGTGGAGCTGAACTCGAATTGAACAGCAGAGAACGACCTGATGTGAAATGGGGCAGGAGCTGAGCCTCCGTCATTTTTCAGCCATCAGAGATACTAGCTCCTAAGTCCCCTGAGAATGAGGAACGGGATCAAAGGAGAACTGAAAGCCTGGAACCCTGTGGAAAGTCTGTCTTCCCAGTTATGGAGGAAGAGGGGGCTCCCTGCAAGAGGATGCAGAGGACAGCGTCTGCCCCCCTGGGTCTGGACCCGGGGTTCCCTTGCCACGGCGGGGGGGGGGGTACTGGTGTCGCTGGGATCCTCAGGCGGCTGAGTGCTGGCGCTGCTCAACATGCACTCAGAGCTTGGTCATGCACACGTTCACTGGGTACTGTGCCTTCATTCGCTCAGTGGGGAAGTGTGTCTCATCCACACACTGGGGCACTATGTCCTCATCCACACACTGGGGTACTGCGCCTTCATCACTCACTGGGGTACTGCGCCTTCATCACTCACTGGGTACTGTGCCCTCAACCACACACTGAGGTACTGTGCCTTCATCGCTCACTGGGTACTGTGCCTTAATTTACTCACTGGGGTACTGTGCCTTCGTCCACTCATTGGGTATTCGTCCCTCTCCTGCTCCATTCTCTCGTGCTGTGTCCCTGGCTCCTTCTCTGCCCAGGCCTCTTTGTGTGATGACCCTCTGGGAGGCCAGCAGCCACCAAGTGGCTCCAGGTTGGCTGGGTCAGAGACCCGGGTACAGGACCTGACATGTGGAGCCCCAGCCCCTTCAGCTGGGATCTGAAGGATGAGGTCCACCTTGAAGGCCCCTGTGCACCTGGAGCTGCCCGCAGCAGCCCCCCACGGCCCTCTCCTAGTCAGCACAGGGCTTCCCAGTCCCTGGACAACAGGGCCTCGGAACTGTGTGGCTTCATTCCTGTCTGCCCTGCACCTGAGGCTCTGGTGGCCAAGGGTGGCCAGGGACAGGCCCAGCTGTCCTCCCCTCCATGGTACTGCAGAGTGGACTCCAGAGCTGGGCTTTGGGACAGCAGGGTCAGGACAGGGACCTCCAAGTGGGTGGCCTCACCCTGGCCCCAAAGAAGCTTGGAAGGCACTACTCTGGGCCTCTGCCTGGGTCACCCAGCTGGCTGCCGGAGAGATGGGGGAGCCCCAGTGTCTGGCCCGCTGCCCTCCAGGAGTTGTCCAGGTCTTAGGGGGCAGGGCTTCTCAGGAGGGCCACACCTTTGCTCACTCTGAGGGGATCCTGCCCCGAGGGACCTGCCCCCCCACAGTGGTGGTCTGCTTCTCCTTCCCCCCAGGTTTTTCGGGGTGCGTGTGAGCTCACGTGCGAGGCCGCGGCTCATCCCAAGCTCCCCTGCACTGCGGGGAGCCCGGCCCTCCTGCTGCCCACGGCCCAGAATCAGCAGAGCCAAAGGACCAGGGGCCGAACTCGGAAACCGTGAGCCAAAGGGCTCCTTCCTCCTCTGGAGACCCTTCCGGGTGTCCTGTTTCAGTGCAGAAGACCCACGCGGTGGGGGAAGCGCACGTAGTTCCTTTCCCGTCTTCACCCTCAGTCTCCGCCTGCTTATGGCGGGTCTCACCATCGCAGTGTGCCGACCTCCATCTTTACCACGGAGCTGAAGCAGGCGGACCATCTGGGCCAGTCCACCCCGCGGTCCCGACTTGACCTGCCCGTCCTCTGCCCTGTTCAGGGACGAGGTATTCTACCACTTCTCTCCCTCCTCTCACCGGCTTCTTGTTTCTGGGGCTCCATGTCTTTCATCAGCTCTGAACATTCCTCAGCCGTCATCTTTGCAGAATCTCTCTCTGTCCACTCACTCTCCTGGCTCTGAGACCCGGTGGGTAAAGCCAGGGCCTGCCTCTGGCCTCACACCCCTGTGCTGTCCGGTCTCAAGCAGCAGGGGCCGTCCTACCACAGGGCCTTGGTTCACGCCTTTGGCTCTGCCAGAGTGACCTCCCTCCTTGGATCAGGGCCTCCCCTCTTATAGCCTCAGTGCTCAGGGACTCCTTCCTGAGCCTCCCTGCCTTGGCCAAGCCCGCGTCCTCTCCAGAGTCCCCGCCCGCCTGACGTCTGTGTGATGACTATAAAGTCCCGCGAGGATGGGGCTCCTCCTACCTGTGGGTTTCACCCCGCACCTGTCTGCAGGTGGAGGCGCCTGGGGGCCGTGACCTCGCTGGGCCTGTTCTGAGGGTGCAGGGCTCACCTCCCTTGTCCCCAGAGCACCCTGGGCAGCTCTGCAGAAGGGAGGCTGCGGCCCAGAGGGGTTGATGTGTGTTTCTCTTGGACTCTGGCAGACGGTCCTGGCGGTCAGGGTCCTGGCGGTCAGGGTCGACCCCGGAGGGCGAGGGTCTTTCCAGGCCTCTGGGCCCTCCTCCTCCTCGCGGGGCCGTCTGCTCTGCTGAGCGGGCAGTCTCCCTGCAGCGGCTCTGGGGGCCACCTCGCTGAGCCCTTGCTGGGCCCGCAGCGCTGCTGCTGTGCCTGCTCTGCTTTCCTGGCCCACTTCCTCCCCCAGAGGGGCCGCGAGGACGCAGGACCTCCTGCCCCACAGAGGTCGCCCCTGCGAGCCCGCCCCAGAAGCTCTTCAGCCACCTTCTGCCAACAGGTCTCAACAGACGCCACCCGCCACCACCCGCCTGGCTCACAGGGCACCTCCCGCCACCTCACTGCCCTCCCAGGGGCCCAGAGAAGACCCAGAACCCGGAGGCCCCGCCTGGCCCCGTCTCCCTCATGTCAGGACAAGGAGCCGGCAGAGCCACGTGGGCAGATGGGGGACCAGGGGGCAGATGGGGGACCAGGGGGGGGCAGGCGGGGGGACCAGGGGAGCAGATGGGGGGACCAGGGGGCAGACGGGGGGACCAGGGGGCAGATGGGGGGGACCAGGGGGGCAGATGAGGGGGACCAAGGGGGCAGACGGGGGGGGACCAGGGGGGGAAGATGAAGGGACCAGGGGGGCAGATGGGGGGACCAGGGGGGCAGATGGGGGGACCAGGGGGGCAGATGGGGGGGACCAGGGGGGCAGATGAGGGGGACCAAGGGGGAAGACGGGGGGGGGACCAGGGGGGAAGATGGGGGGACCAGGGGGGCAGATGGGGGAACCAGGGGGCAGACGGGGGGAGACCAGGGGGGCAGACGGGGGGGACCAGGGGGCAGACGGGGGGACCAGGGGGGCAGACGGGGGGGACCAGGGGGCAGATGGGGGGACCAGGGGGGCAGACGGGGGAACCTCAGGGGCAGACAGGGGGACCAGGGGGGCAGATGAGGGGGACCAGGGGGGCAGACGGGGGGACCAGGGGGGCAGATGGGGGGACCAGGGGGGCAGATGGGGGGACCAGGGGGGCAGACGGGGGAACCTCAGGGGCAGACGGGGGGACCAGGGGGGCAGATGAGGGGGACCAGGGGGGCAGACGGGGGGACCAGGGGGGCAGATGGGGGGAACCTCGGGAGCAGATGGGGGGAACCTCGGGGGCAGACGGGGGGACCACGGGGGCAGACGGGGGGACCAGGGGGCAGACGGGGGGAACCTCAGGAACAGACGGGGGAACCTCGGGAGCAGACGGGGGGAACCTCGGGGGTAGATGGGGGGGACCAGGGGGGCAGACGGGGGGACCACGGGGGCAGACGGGGGAACCAGGGGGCAGACGGGGGAACCAGGGGGCAGACGGGGGGACCAGGGGGCAGACGGGGGGACCAGGGGGGCAGACGGGGGGAACCTCGGGAGCAGATGAGGGGGACCTTGGGCGCAGATGGGGGGGACCAGGGGGCAGACGCGGGGAACCTCGGGGGCAGATGAGGGGGACCTTGAGCGCAGATGGGGGGAACCTCGGGCGCAGATGGGGGGAACCTCGGGCACAGATGGGGGGACCAGGGGGCAGACGCGGGGAACCTCGGGGGCAGATGAGGGGGACCTTGGGCCAGATGGGGGAACCTCGGGCGCAGATGGGGGGAACCTCAGGCACAGATGGGGGGGGACTGGGGGGCAGACGGGGGAACCTCGGGGCAGCCGTGCCCTCCACCTGGCTGCAACCTGGGGCTAGACTCTGGGGTCTCTGGGCCTCCTCTGTAGAGTGAGGTGGCTACAGGTCCATTTCAGGGTGGGCAAGCGTCTCCATCGACCTGTGGCGTTCAGGAGCCCCACCCAGCTGGGCTTCCGTGGGAGCAGATTCTGACTTGGAGCCTGAGAAGAGGGCACAGGGGGATGTGGGGGGCAGGCCGCAGGGACCGGAGGGAGGAGAGACAGGAGACATTCATGCTGCCTGGGTCCCTCGCTGAACAAGGCTGCCTTACCAGGAGCACCGTGCCCCCAGAAGTCCTCTGACCATGTTCCTGGGCCATCCCCAGCGATGGGGGTGGGGGTGGGCGGGGAGGAAGGGGATTTGTCCCTTGTCTTTCTTTCAGTCATTGGTAGGAGTTCCCCACTGGACCTCGGTGGGCTCTCTCCTTGTCTTCCATTTCAAGCCATCTTCTGTCCTTCCATCCCCCCATCCACCCACCTATCCATCCATTCATCCGTGCCTCCACCCATATGTCCATCCATTATCCATCTGTCATCCACCTATCCATCCCTACATACACCCCACCCTGTCCATCCATCCACTCACCACTGTCCACCCACTCACCCGCCCACCATTTTCTCATCCTTCCATGCACCCACCCATGAGTCAATCTGTCCATCCATCTGTCCATCCACCAGACATCCAGGGTCACCCTCTCTGTGCCAGCCTGAGTTCTGGACCTGGGTTCTCAGAGGTCCTGGCTGTGTTAGCAACATCCTGGCTGCCACATCATCGAGCCCCCGTGACGGGACCAAATGAGGGTTCCCTGTGGCTGAGGCTGGCTGGGGGCCTTGGGGGTCCTAGCTGGCCTTGGCTTATGGTCTGGAGCAGTGACCCGTCACAGTTGAACTTGAGATTCTGGGGATGCACCGGGCGGTCCCTCCCTCCCTCCCTCCCATCGCCTGGGTGTGGCTGTCCTCATACGGGCTGGGGGGCTGGGCTTCGCAGGCCTGGGCCAGGTCTGGTTGGGGCTCTTCTCCTGAGCCCTCCTGTGTCGTCCCTGCAGGCCCTGACCTGGTCTGACCCTGTGGGGGGGTTTCAGTCCTGCCCTGGGCACCCGCTGGTTCTGCAAGCCCCTCCCTGAGTGAGACCTACCCCCCTGCTGCTCAGTCCTTGGATGTGAAGCCCTGATTCCTGCCACCCCCAGGAGGGGGGCCATTCCCACCAGCCTGCCTGCTCAGGAGGCCTGGGGCGCACAGTGCCTGGCTTTGCCACACAGACTCCCAGGGTCCGCCCTTCTCTCCCGCTACCTGAATGACTGGACCAGTTACTGACCCCTCTGATTCTGTTTCCCTAGGAGTGAAATTTGGGGCAGTAGTGTCCACGTGGAGGTGGCCTCCTGAGGCGTAATACACCCAGCCTCCCAGAACAGGCTTCCGCAGGCCCCTGTGGTCACCTTTATCATTGTTAGTCCTTAGGCACCATCATTGTGGGAGGTGGCCCTGCCTGCCCGGGCTCCCCTGCTGCCGGCAGCCCCTGCCTGCTCAGGGTGGGTGCAGGTGCTGCTTCTGGGCACTGGTGTGGTGGACCACGGACCCACTGGCCACACAGGTCCAGGGTGCTAAGTCGGGGTGAAGGGGTCATGGAAACAGCTCAGGCACTTTCCGGGGGAGGAAGCCGCTGTTCCTACTCATTTAGTCTGCCTCCGTCTTCAGGACCAGGGAGGCTGCGGAGGGACCCGCCACGGAGCACGGGGCAGCTTCCTGGCTCTCTGGCCGTGAGCATGTGGCTCCTGATGGAAATGCCGTCTGTGGTCCCCTTGGCTCCCGGGAGACCCCAGGCAGACCCCCTCTGAGTCACTGGTCCTCACTGGGCCCTCCTCCCAGTGATGACACAGAGTCTGGCCCCTCACAGCGCCATCAGAGTGAGTCAGGCCGCCTGCCTGTCTGGTCCTGCGGATGGTCTCCCCTGCACCCTAGTTGCTTGGTGAATGAGCAGATCGTAGTCCTGTTGTACACGGAGCCGTCCGCGCTGGGCTCCCTGAGTCTCTTCCATTCAGCTGGTGCCTTCGTGACGTCTTCAATTCCCGCAGAGAAGTGGCCTGAGGTGTCCCTTGCTGGGTGCAGGGGCCGCTGCTGTGGCCTGTGGCGTGTGCTGCTGCAGCTTCTACCCCACACTTGGGGCTCACTTGGGGTTGAGTCACACCCTGGCAGGTTGGCGAATCTCAGAGTGCTGCATGCACCTGGGGTGTGCCTGGCATGGCTGGAGTTCTGGTGAGAACAGAGTGCCGCCCAGGTCCACCCCCACGAGCCTGCTCTCCCCCGATCCTCCACCCCTCAACTCTCTGTGGTGCTGGGAACCGAACCCAGGGGCACTTAACCACTGAGCCACATCCAAGCCCCACCTCCCCCTTTTTTGGTATTTTTATTTAGAGACAGGGTCTCACTAGTTGCTTAGGGCCTCGTTAAGTTGCTGAGGCTGGCTTTGAACTCATGAGCCTCCTGCCTCAGCCTCCTGAGCTGCTGGGATCACGGGGTGGCCACCACGCTTTGCCTCAACTCTTTTTACCTGGGTGCAGCATGGCAGGCACCACCTCTGAAACACGTCAGTTCTGTAATTCGGTCGGTGTATGATGGCCTCAGGTTGTTCTTAACAGGACTTCACACGGGTGCCATAACTCGCAGATTTCCCCCAGACTCTTAACAGCGTGAGCTAAAGAGAGGTGGTGGAGTTGCATTTCTTCCCGTCCTGCTTGGTGTCTACCTCCTTCCCTAACTCCAGCCTGGATTTTGTGAACTGGACAAGTGGCCCGCATCCCCCGTTGCTGATCTTCCTGGGACCCCCAGATTCCAGAAGCTTCTGCATTGTTATGGATAGATTGGGCCCAATTCCAGCCTTTCCTTTTTGAAAAGTAGAAAAAATATCAATTCTGGGTTTTGATCCTGTTCTGTGAATCTCAGTTTGTTCTTTCCAACGTGGGGATTAGAGTGTCGGATCCACAGCCTGATGATGAGGATCAGACCCTGCAGGAGCAGCAGGGGACTTGAGAGCTGAGGGCGTGGCTCTTGGGGACCTGGGCGCTGGTGATTCTGTCATCCCATTGGCTGGGAGTGTGTTTCCGACTGACAGGCAGCAGAGCAGAGTGAACTGACACAGGACGCTCCTGCTTCAGACGTGCAGACGTGACGGTCGAGTGTCGCGGGAGACTGTAAGCACACAGTTAAGTAGGAAGCCGGGGAAGCCTCAGAGGTAGATGGGAGCTGAGAGTGGAGCTGAGCGAGTGTGCGGATGCAGGGTCGGAGGAGAGACGGGCTGAAAGGAGGTTCCGGGCCCCGGGGGTGCTGGAGAGCGGGGTCTGCAAAGGCTGTCACTTCAGAGGGTGGGACAACCCAATGGGAGCTTGCTGTCTGCCGTGGGCTCCTGATTCTGGAGCCCACGCCGTGGGGTCCTTCTCCAGGCGACAGAGCACTTGTAAGTTATAAAATCACAAGCTCTAGTGTTTCAGCCCGTCAAAGGAAGCCAGCCCTTAGAACACAGGAAGGCAGCAGGAGGGAAATGAGCAGAGAGTTTAGAACAAAACAAAGGGCGACTCTGGGAATGTAAGCCACCATCCTTGGAGGAGAGGCCTGAGACCCCGCCCCCTCCCCAAGGCAGGGCTTCCCATCTTTGGAAATGTGATCAAGGAAACCGAGAGCGTGAGGCTCCATCTCCACTGCAGACTGGCAGGCCGTGCGGGAGCAGGTCAGGGAGGATGAAAGAGCAGGGCGCACGCCTCCCTGTCTTCTAACGCCCAGACGGGGATGAGCCTGCGGCGACATCAGCTCTGACAACAGGCCTCTCCAGGAGCCAGTGACTTCTGAAGGTGCAGGACGGAAGGACCAGGCCAGTCCCACCACGTGCGATCCATGGGCTGTGCTGGGTCCTGGGCTGCTGCCTTCAGGGCCAGGTGGCACCACCACTGAGCTACCAGGCCTCGAGAGAGACCCATGCGCTGGAAAACAAGGAGCCATCTCCCCAAACAGGGTGACCACACAGCCTCATCTGGGCCAATTTGCCAGGAGTGTGAGGATTATTTGGCTGAGCAATTAATCTGAGGATTCTCAGTTCCTGTGATGTTCATTCTATTATCCTGGCTCTTCCACCCGCTGTCAGGGCCTGAGCTTGCTGCTGGCCGCCACAGGTGGTCCCGCTGCCCCTAAGCATGCGCGACTCTCCATGGGGAGTGTGGCTTGCTAAGGGCGAGTTCCAGGGGAGCCAGACCAGACCAGCAGCCACTCCTGGAGGTGGCCGGGGGCTCCAGG
This sequence comes from Ictidomys tridecemlineatus, assembly GCF_052094955.1. NCBI lineage: Eukaryota > Metazoa > Chordata > Mammalia > Rodentia > Sciuridae > Ictidomys > Ictidomys tridecemlineatus. The sequence goes on along the minus strand of NC_135482.1, from coordinate 2,002,908 downwards.
GATTACCTGACTGTCCGCTACCAGCACCAAGTCACACAGCGCAGCCGGGCATCTGTCAGGTGGCCTGACGCGCCTCCAGTAGTGGATCAGGAATGCACGGGGCATGACGCCCGCTGGAGTTAATTGTAATTAATGACTACGAAGGCCTTTAGAAATTCAAAATTAATTTAAAAAGACACATATAAGGCTGAAAACCAGGTCTAATCATCTTTAAAGGCATCATGTTTAATACATATTTATCAGAAGTATATTTTCTCAGATACGGTTTTGGAAAAAAGATTAAAACATATTTTAAAATAGCTCAAATCCACCCTCCCAAAGAGGGGAGGGGGGAAGCCAGGGCAGGCAGCCATGCTCAGGAAGAGGCTGTCCTTGAAGTCAGGGGAATGAGAACTCGTCATCAGGGAGACGCTTTAAGTCTGGAGGTGGGTTGAAATGGTAGGTTCCTGTCCTGGCCACCCCGGGAACCCTGTTTTAGGAAGGAGAGAGGTGGTTTGGAGTGTGGGCAAGGGCAGGGCACGGGGACACCCCAGTACAGAGAGAAGAGGGTTTTTTAAAAATGAGGAGTGTTCAAAACCTCTGCCCCACGGGTCTTTAGAGGCAGGGCCACGCCCACTCCCACATCCACGCAGCCTCCGTGAGACCCGTCTTTACAGAACAGCGGCAATGTCGCTGGGCCAGTTTTCAGGCTCAGGCCTGAGAGCCCGGCGACTTGCCCTTCCCGCATCCTGAGGCGCTGGGTCAGACTCTGTGCCGCTGTCTGCTGAGCCGCGCTATCCCCAGGGGGAAGGGGCGGAGGCCAGGCGGCAGCCTGCTCAATCCCAGGAGGCACCCGCACAGACTCGCCAGCCACGAGAGGGAGCCCTCCTGGAAGTCGACCCTCCAGCCCCATCAAGCTGCCCTCGCTGACCACGTGGACCACACATGAGCCGTCCCTGCTGGTCCTGCCCAATTGGACTTATTAAAAAAACCCACAAAGCTTGTTGATGGCTTAAGCCCCCGGGTTTTGTGGGGGTGGTATCTAAATTATTGGCATTATTTTGAGACAGGGTCTTGCTAAATGCTGAGAGTCCTGCCGCGTTGCCCAAGCTGGCCTTGAACTGTGATTCTCCTGCCTCGGCCCCCTGAGTGACTGGTGTGAGAAATAGAAGGTCCCGTGCTCCGTTTTCAGAACACAGTACACGGCCCTGTATGTAGGAAGACTTGGGACGGGCAGCCGGGGAGAGTGGAGGGGAACATGAGGAGCAGTTTGGACAACAGGGGGTAAAATCACAGCCCTTGACTAACAGCAGGGGAGGGGAGGGGCTGGCCTGACCAAAGAGACCAGGAGTACAGGACAGATAGCAACCCAAAGGCCTTCCCGCCACAGGAGACCCAGGGAGGAGGGACAGTAAGGGACAGTTCCTGCCAGAGCCCAACACACTCCCTACATAACGCCCATCTTGCAAGAGCGTCACCACCAAGCCTCGCTTCTGTCCCGCCTCCTGTCCCTTGGTGCCTTCCTTAGGTTTGGCAGGTGAGCGTGTCTCACCCTGGGATTGCACAGGAGGTTTTTAGACAGCAGCAGATAGCCAGGAAGAGTGAAGTGCCCGCACGCCTATGAACGTGTTAAGATAGCATCTATCTATTCATTAAAGCATGGACTTTAAAAAACAAGTACTTAGCCTGGGCACGATGGCACACACCTATGGTCCTGGAGACCAGGGAGGCCGAGGCAGGAGGATCCCAAGTTCAAAGCCAATCTCGGCAATTTAGGGAGGCCCTAAGCAACTTAGTGAGAGACACTGTTTCAAAATAAAAAACAAAAAGGGCTGTGGCTGTGGCTCAGTGACTGAGTGTCCCTGGGTTTAATCCCCAGTCCCCAAACAGAAACAGACACAGAATAAAGCAGAAGAGCCAAGTTCACAGAGGTCCAAGCAGTACTGGATCTGCAGGTGCTGGGTGATGAGAGAACTCAGGTCAGAAGGGAAGGCTGCGTGTCTCAGGGATGTGGGGGCCGACACAGCCTGGAGCTGTGATTCCAGGGCCCGCAGAGGTTGGTCTCAAGTGGAAACTGGGGGACTGTGTGTGTGTGTGGGGTGTGTGTGTGTACTGGGATTGACCCGGGGGGCTTTACCAATAAGCTGCATCACCAGCTCTTTTAATTTTTTATTTTGCTAAGTTGCTGAAGCTGGCCTTGAACTTGCCGTCCTTCTGCCTCAGCCTCCTGCGTTGCTGGGATTCCGGGCAAGCACCACCTGCCTAGCTGGGACCCAGCATCTGTAAGGTGTGCAGACAGGGGCTCTCTGTGCAAGGCTTGGAGCAGGAAGGAGCTGCCTGATTCTGACAGGAAATGAAGACATGGCCATTTGCCCTTGAGGAGCAGGTGGACACAAGCCCCTAGGCCCAGGGGCTTCTCCCAGCACAGAGAGCTGCGTGCTGGGGACAGTTTGGAGTCCAAGTCCACGGAGAGCTCCGGCGGCCCTGGAATCAAGACCTAAGGTCTAAAGGGGCCCAGCACGGGGAGCTCTGGAGCACGTCCAAGAGACTGTCCCATCAGACAGCTTCCTTTCTGGGGGACCTGTGGGACCATGGCTCCCGTCTACCCTGGGGGGGCACTGGTACCCACCTGTCCCCAGCAGAGGCAGTCCACCACGGTCAGCAGCAGCTGGTGCCCTGTGTTGGAGACCCAGCCACGGGTGAACCAGAAACAGAATGTCCTGCCCAGGCTTTGGCACAAGGGAAGTGACAGAGGTGGCCAGGGACAGAGAGACTGAATTCACTAAGGGAGAAGGAGAATTCATCAAGAGCCAAGGACTTCATTAAAAACCAAGCAATTAAGATGACAGAGAGTTGGAAAATCCAGTCAAAAGACAATAATTAAACAATCTCCTAGTAGGGCTGGGGCTGGGGCTGAGTGGTGGAGCACTCGCCTCCCATGCGAGGCACTGGGTTCGATCCTCAGCACCACATAGAAATAAAATAGAGGTATTGTGTCCGTCTACAACTAAAAAGCTATTTAAGAAAAGGAATCTCCCGGTAGACGCCGTACATGAAAGCTTCCCTGCCCTGTTGCAGAACAGGAGCAGTGGGCGTGGCCCCTGGCCCAGCCGTCCGTCCTGCCGGGCTCTGACAGTCCATGTGCACCTGTGAGGCCCTCTCCCCGTCCCACAGCCCAGGCCTTGACAGGCCGACTTTGGGGAAGGGCTTTCTTCTGGCCTCGAGCTGGGCTTTGTTTTGTGGAGTCTGTCTGTTGTTAGGACACATCGTGTTTCTGCAAGGAGTCGGGGGATGGCTCTCTCAGTTCACCATGTCCAGGCCTCAGTTTCCTCGTAGAAGCACTGGAGGCTGGATGCCCGATACAGAAGCCGCCAGCCCTGTGACGCACATTCACGTAAATGGCCTGAAATGGAGTGAAATGAACCTTTAGATCCTCAGGTGCCTTGGCCACGTGTCAGGTGCTCAGTTGGGCCAGTGGTCATGGGGCTGGAGAGAGCAGAGGGCAGCATTTCTACTGGATGGTGCTGGACACCCTGCTGGACAGGGCTGGAGTGTCCGGGGACGTCCCACAGGGAAGGTCAGGGAGGGAGATTTAGATTTACTCTAAAGTGGGGAGGGGGCTCCCCAGTGCACAGGTGCCCTGCTGGGGGCTGCGGAAGACAGACTCTTGGTGGGAGGTGCTGGGGGCTGGTGAGGCTCCTAAACATCATGAGGGCGGCCGGTCGTATTTGCCCCTGGTGGTCCCACCCCAGCCCTGGCCCAGGAGGGAGCCGTGGGAGAGGAGGAGTGAGAGGGGCCGTGTGGCTGTGCGCTCTGGCAGCAGAGGACCGTGCATCTGTGAGGTGTGGGCGCCCAAGGCCCCGGGAGCCGTTTCCAGATGTTGCTAAATGGCGCCACAGCCCACAGCAGCATATTGCAGCAGCACGGCTCTGTTTATGTCACACAACTTTGACATGAACTGCATTTCAGAGTTAAGCAGAAACAGGCAAAGGCAGCCGCTTCTGGCCGCCAGGATGGGAACAGAGGGAAGAGAGAACTGAACAGGAGCAGGGGCAGTTGGCTGGGGAGGTTGGCCACACCAGGAGCCTCTTGGGGAAGGTCCCCAGCCGGACGTCACCAGGAGGTGGTCCTCTAGGGGGCAGGTCCCTGACGGGGCAGAAGACATGGGGGGAGCCTGGGGTCTGTGCCGGGGCGAGTGTTTGGGGAGCCCAGCCCTGAGCCCCTGGGGCACGTCGCCCCCACAGGCCAATCCCAGGGCTGAGGGTGGAGGGAAAGGAGGAGGCTGGCTAGCGGGAGAGGAGGGCCAGAGGAGCGTGCGGCTGGAGGCCACGCTGGGTGGAGGCTGGTCTCTGTCTTTGCTCATCTCCGTTCTTCCCTGTGCAGACCTGGGGGACTTTGGACGCAGAGGACCTGGTGCCTGTCCTCCTGGGGTCACTGCCTAGTGGGGAGCAGGGGGGAGAGATGACCAAGGCTACCGTGTGGCGGGAGCTGGGTTCTGTGAAGCTCTCTCAACCTCGAGGGGCTTAGGACCTGGCGCCACCAACGTGGGGTGGCAGTGTGGTCACCAAGCCTGCGTGGAGCACATCGGCCTCCCTGCGCCAGGGCTTCTCGGCTGGGCCGTTACCCTCTCTGGCACCTGCAGGTGGGCAGCACCGTCCAGCACAAAGCCTGCCTGTGGGGAGTGTGGCCCAGGCACCTGACTATGGCACACTGTCCTGACCGCCAAGCCCAGCAAGATCCAAGCCCCGGGCTCCCCATTCTGACCCAGCCGCTGTCTCTAACAGCCCTGGGGCTGACTCCCTGCCCCTTCCCTCTACCTGGGGCCTTCCTAGGTCCTCGTCCAGGCCTGTCCCCCCACTCACCCTTCAGGCCTCCACCAGCAGAGGACAAGAGCCCCTGCTCCGCCCCTCCCTCCCTCCCTCCCTCCCTGCTCCTTTCTGACTCCAGGTACGAGCTGGGTTAATTATATTCCCGGCTCCTGACATGAAATATAGGGCTCTCCTTTCCTCGAAAAATCTAATATTTTTATTTGGTACCTAGACATACACTTACTCATGAGACGTGGTTCAGAAATGCTAATTATTTTTCATAAACGTTACTCTACTTAATATAATCATTAAAAATGTTTGGACCCTGGCTATTTGGTTTTTGTTTGCTCTTTTTAATTTCTTGGAAGTTCTGCAAAATCATGATTTTGCGTATTTCTTAATTTTAGCCCGATGGCTGTTTAAATAATAGAGTTTTTGTTCTGGGAAAACATTGATTTTTTTTAATTAAAAAATGGTTTTTATTAAATAGCGAACACATACCACAGACACACACAAGAGGTGAGGGTGGCCTCAGGAGCCAGGGCAGAGGAGCCCACCCTGCGGCAGCTGGGGCAGGAGGCCAGGGGCGCACGTTCGGTGGAGGCCGCTGCCTTCCCGCCCTCCCCCTCCCTCTCCTCCAGCTGGGCAGCCCCAACTTGAACCAGGAGCTGGCTGCTCCGTTGCCCGTTCCTGTGTGCTGTGGGCTGGGTGGAGTGAAACTGCCTGCGAACCCTGAGTCACGCACTCTTCCGCCCAGCGCCATAGGGGTGGGTGCAGAGGCTGCAGCCCCCAGGGGCGGGCAGGAAAGGGGGCTGGGGAGAAATGCCCCCCTCTCCCAGGCCTGCCCGTGACCTTCTCCCAAGCACCCTGGAGACACGGAGGAGGGGCCAGAAGTGGAAAGCAGGTGGAGATGGAGGAGATGGACCAGCATGCACGCCCTGTCCTCACTAGGTAGCGCCAAGGCCTCCTCAGGGTGGTCGTGCTGGTTCACCATCCCACGGGCAGAATTCAGGAGCATCTCTCGCGCTCTCTGGCCATCCGGGCCCTTTCTGTCTGGTGCCTGGGCACACCTGTTGCCCACGTTTATATGAGTGGTGTATTTTTTGTATTGAAGGACAGAGCGACTCATTCCGCATTTTATTTGATTGCAAATTGACAATTGATACTGCATGGATTTGCGGGGCCCAGGTGAGGCCATGATTTATGAGAACCGTGTGGGATAATGACGTCAGTCCAGGGAACACATCCCTCACCACAAATCATTCACATTTTCTATGGTGAGAAAATTTGAAATGGACTCTCAGCAGTTTTTAAATGCGTAACACACTGTCATTAACTGTATTCACCACGACGCGCCATCGAGTTTTAAAAATCCCCGCCTAGAGGAGATGTGTGCCCCTGCACTGCTCTCTCCACTATTCTGCTGCCCGGGCTGCGGCAGCCACCCTCCCGCTCTGCGTCTGAGGGCTCCATTGTTGGCTTCCACCCATAACCGAGGTCACGCAGTGTTCGTCTGCCTGGCTTCTTCCACGTGGCGCCAGGTCCCCAATTCCATCCACGCTGTCATGACTGACCGGATTCTTTCATTCGTAGAGGGAATGCTGTGCCTATTCTTTATCCATGTCTGAGCGTGGACACTTGGGTTGATCCCACAGCTGGGTCATTGTGAATAGTGTGACAATGGACACGGGGTTGCAGACATCATTTCAAAACCCGGGTTTTGAGGGGCTGGGGGTGTGGCTCCATGGTAGAGCACTTGCCTAGCATGTGAGAGGAGCTGGTTTTGATCCTCAGAACCACATAAAAATAATAGAATAAAGGCATTGTTTCCGACTACTACAACAACAACAACAAAAACCCAACCAACCAACCAGACAAAATGGGTTTCGGATCATTTGGGCAAGTGCCCAGCAGTGGGATTGAGGGGCCATCCTGTCCCAAGGTCTTTGAGGAGCCTCCACGTGGCACCTCCGTTGTGGGTGTCCTCGGATCCTCCCCAAGCGAGGCTGTGCGAGGTGGCCCTGCCTCCACACCCTCACCAACACCTAACTTTCCTCTTTTTGACAAAACTACGTGAACAGGTGAGGTGACCTCATGGAGGTTTTAAATTGCATTTCCCTGGTGATTGATGATGAACGCTCCCCTGTGTCTCTACTGGTCATTTGTCATTTTCTTTTGGAGAAGCGTGTTCAAACCTTCAGCCCGTATCTTTTCTTCCTAGTGCTGGGAGTCTAACTGGGGCCTTGCACATGCCGGGCAAGGGCTTTATCACTGAGCCACGTCCCAGACCTTCCGTCCATTTTTTTATTGGGGAAGTATTTTTCTCTCCTGGAGTTGTGTGAGTTCCTGATGTTTCTGGGATGTCAACCCCTCGTCAATGTGTGGCTTGCAGATAGTCTGTCCCAGTCCACGGTTGTCTCTTTGCAATATTAATTGCTTCCTTTGTTCTGCAGGAGCTTCTTAGTTGGGTGTGATCCTCTTTGTCTGTTTTTGCTATTGTAGCCTGTGTTTTGGGCTCAGATCCACAAGATCCCTGCCCAGGCCAGGTCCTGTGGTCTCTCCCTGGGCCTCCTCCTGGTTTTATGTTGCAGGCTTTGATCCACTTTGCATTGGTCTTCATACATGATGGCAGACGAGGTCCCATCTCATTCTTCTGCCTGTGGAAGTCCGAGCACCATTTATTGAAAAGACGATCCCCTCCCTGCGGTGTGCTCTTGGTTCTGGGCCCTTTGTTCTGCCCCAGGATGAAGTGCCTGTTGTTGTCGGCACCCTGCCCTTCCAGGGACTGCGGCTTGGTGTCTACTTTGCAATCAGGCTGTACGGAGCCTCCTGCTCTGTTCTCTTTGCTCACAACTGTCTAGCTATATTTTTGTGATTCCATGTGAATTTGGGGATTTTTAAAAAATTTCTATGAAAAGAGGCATTGGGATTTTGATGGGGTTCCATTGAAGTAGATCACTTTGTGTAGCACGGATACATTAACAGTATCAATTCTCCCAGTCCCTGGGCCCACGGTATTTTCCACTTAGTTTTCTTCCCCAACTGTTTCCTTCAATGCGTTATAGTTTCCTCTCCTTGGCTGATTTTATTCTTAAGTGTTTATTTATTTATTTATTTTCACTGTGTCAGTTAGCTTTTACCGTGTAACCAACGATCCCAGACTTAAACAACCACCATTCTTCAGCTTATACTTCTTTTCAGGTGCTCCTTTTTTAAAAAAAATTAAATTATTTATTTATTCTAATTTGTTATGTATGATAGCAGAGTGTAATTCATTTCACATTCCACATATAGAGCACAGTTTTTCAAGTCTCTGGTTGTACACAAAGTATTTTCACACCCTTCGTGTCTTCATGCACGTACCTAGGGTAAAGATGTCTAACTCATGCCATTGTTTTCCCTACCCCCGTGCCCCCTCTTCTCCTCCCTCCCCTTTGCCCTAAAGTCCCTCCATCCCTCCCAGGCTCCCCCATCCCCATTGTGAGTTAGCCTCCTCATATCAAAGAAAATATTCAGCCTTTAGTTTTTGGGGATTGGCTAACTTCACTGAGCATTATCTTCTCTAACTCCAACCATTTACCTGCAAATGCCATGATTTTATTCTCTTTTATTGCTGAGTAATGTTCCACTGTGTGTATATACCAAAGTTTCTTTATCCATTCATCTACGGAAGGGCAATTAAGTTATTGTGAATTGTGCTGCTATAACATGGATGTGGCTGTGTCCCTGTAGTAGGCTGTTTTTAAGTCCTTTGGGTATAGACTGAGGAGTGGGAAAGCTGGGTCAAATGGTGGCTCCATTCCAAATTTTCCAAGGAGTCTCCATACTGCTTTCCATATTGGCTGCACCAATTTGCGGTTCCTCCAGCAGTCTATGAGTGTGCCTTTTCCCCACATCCTCGCCCAACATTGTTTATTTTTGTCTCTATTGTAAATGGAATTGTTCTCATTTTCTTTTGGGGGTGCTTCATTGTTAGTAGAAATGCTACTGGTTTCTGTGTGTTGGTTTTGTATCCTGTGATTGGTTTGCCCAGTTCTTTGGTGGCATTTTTAGGGTTTCTACAGTAAGAGCATGTCATCAGCAAATAGGGACAATCTCGCTTCTTCCTTTCCTACGAGGAGGGCTTTAGTTTCTCTCTTTCCCAGTTGGTCACAAGAACCTTGGTGCCATGGTGAATACCGTGGCGAGAGTGGCCGTCTTTGCTTCCTTCCAGATTTTGGAGGAAAAACTCTCCACCGCTGAGTCGTGTGAGCGGTGGGCTTCTCCTGGGCACCCCTTATGGTGTTGAGGTGCTTCCTTGAAGAGCTGACTTGGGAGATTTCATCACAGAAGGACGTTGGCTTTGTCAGATCTTCCCCTGCGTCTGAGGAGGCGATGGTGATTTTCATCCTTCGCTGTTTGTGGGGCACTTCACGTCGGCTGGTGTCGTGGGTCGAGCGTCCCCACATCTCAGGGAGAGCGGCCACTTGGTCATTGCGTCTGACTCCCTTCACCTGTGGTCGAATTCAGTTTTCCGATAATTTCTTGAGTATTTTTGCGCGTACACTCACGGAGGGCCTGGCCTGTTACGTTCTTTCTCTTCCCTTTCTGGCGTGCGGAGGCTGGGGTTCAAGGCCGAGCGTCACCACGGAACCACGTCCCCAGCCGGCTTGTCCTCGACAGAGTGATGCTGCCTGGTGAAATGACTTTCAGGTCTTCCGTCCTCTTTGATTTTTGGAAGGACATGACAAGGATGGTGTCGGCTCTTCTCTCAGGGCTTGGTGGAGTCCATCCGGGAAACCATCAGGTTCTGGGTGTTTGTCTGATGGAAGAACTTGATTCCTGCTTCAAACTCTGGGCTTGTTATTGGTGGGTTGAGGTGTTGGGCCACTTCATGACTCAGCCTCAGTAAATGGTTTGTGGTGGGAATCTAAACGTCTCTTCTAGGCTATCCGTTCAGTGGATGTAGTCTTGTTCATCGTCTCTTATGGCCCAGTCGGTTTTTGTGTTCTCCCCTTTCATTTCCGATTTACGGATTTGGGCATTCTCTTTTTTCCTTGGTCTCTCTAAAGGTTTGTCCATTTTGTTAATGTATTAAAAAAAAAACAACAGCTCAACTCCAAGGTTTGTTGATCTTTTGCATAATTCTTCCCTGGTTTGTTTCATTTATTTCTCTTCTGATATTTCTTCTTTCATTCTGCTAACATTGGGCTCAGTTTATTCTCCTTTTTCTGGTCCTTGAAGAGTAACGTTGTTTTGTGAACTCTTCTTTTTCTTCTTTTTGTGTGGGCATCTTATTACTATAAATTTTCTTCCTGGAACTGATATTGTTGCACCCTATCCATTTTGGTAAGTCATATTTCCATTTTCACTTGTCTCAAGACATTTTTTAAAATTTCCCTTTTGATTTCTTCGCTGGTCCTTCGTTTGGGAGGGGGTGCATTTACTTTCTGTGTATTGGTGTATTTTCTGAAGTCCCTCCTGTTTTTGACTTCTAGTTTCTTAGCATTTTGTTCAAGAAGACACTTGATCTTATCTGTCTTCTTCTATTTGCTGAAGCATGTTTTAGACCCCCGACCTGGTCCACCCTGGAGAATGCACTGTGTCCACTTGACAGAAGGGTCTTTGTACGGAGGTGCTTTGTGTGTCTGCCTTGGGACTCAGGTGTTGTTCAGTCCTGTGTTTCCTGATGCGTTTCCTGTCTGGATGATCTGTGGGAATTGTGGAAGGTGGGGTGTTGACGTCTCTTCCTATTGTTGTATCCCAACCTACCTGTCTTCAGGTCCTTTAATATTTAGGTGCTCCAATTTGGGGGGCATATATGTTTACGATTTCTCTCTCTTTTTAGAACTTTGGGTGTGAGTTCTGTTTTGTCTGGTGTAAGCATGGCTACCCCTGCTGACTTTCCTTTCCCTTGGTAAGAAGTGAACTTTTTGTCCCCACCTTTTGATACCAGGGATTGACTCCCCGGGTGTTTAACCACTGAGCCACATCCCCAGTCCTTTTGTTTTGGACAAGGTATCATTAAGTCGCTTACAGCCTCTCTAAGTTGCTGAGGCTACCTTTGAACCTGCCATCCTCCTGCCTCCGCCTCCCAGACTGCTGGGATTACAGGTGGGCACCACCATGCCTGGCTCATCCCTTTTTTAATTTCAGTGTATTTGTATCCTTAAACATGAGATGGTTTTGTTATAAGCATATTTTTGGGTTTCCTGTGTGTTTTTTTAAAAAGCATTCATTCATTATTTATCTTGGAGAATTAAATCCATTTAAATTCAAAGAAATCATTGATAGATGTGTCAGTCAGATTTGCATCACTGTAATGAAATACCTGAGGCAATCAACTTAGAGACATTATTATAAAAGTTTATTTGGGCTTACAGTTTTGGAGGCTCCAGAACTGGATCCTTCGACTCCATCATTTTGGCCCTATGGTGAGCGAGTCCGTCATGGCAGGAGTTTGTAGTGAGCAAACATCTAAGAGAGAGCAGAGAGCCAGGGCATGCCTCCAAGGACCTCAGGATCTCTGCTAGGGCCCCGTCTCTTGAAGGCTCTGCCTCTCCCACTAGTAATCTGGGAATGAGGTTTTATTTCATGAGCTTTAGGGACCTTGTAAGAGCCACACTGTAGTAATAGGAAAATACTTCATACCACTATTTCATTAATTGTTTACTGGTTGTTTTGTAGATACTTTGTTATTCTTATTGTCTTGTCTTGTTTGATGATTTTCTTATTGGTATGCTTTGGATATTTTCTATTTTTGTTTCATTCTTCTGCTAAATATTTTTGCTTTGTCTTCAGCCTTACATAGAACATCTTATAACTTATAAAAGCACATTTGAAACTGATATTATAACTTAACTTTAATTGGTACAAAATCACACTCTTGCTCCTTCCCACACATTTGTTTTTGGTATCTGAATTTATAGCACTTTGTAATGTGTATCTCTTGACAACTTATTCTAGTTATAGTTGCTACTAATAGATTTGTCTTTTAACCCTCACATTAGGGAAAGGTTGCTTTACATACCGCATTTATAGTCTTGGAGTCTTCTGAATATGGCTCTGTTTTAAAGTTAAGTTTTATGCTTTTATATGTTTCTTAATGTTAATTGTTTTGGCTTAAATAACTCCCTTTAGTGATTCCTATAAGCCAGATCTAGTGGTGATAGACTCCTTTAGATCTTGGCTATCTGGGAAAGCTGTAAATTCTTCCTTATATCTGAAAGTCAGACTTGCTGGGAAAGTATTCTTGGTTGGTGTTGTTTGCTTTATTTTTTCATTTGGCACTTTGAATATATAATTCCACTCTTTCCTGGACTGCAGTGTTTTTGCTGAGAAATTTGCTTTCAGATGTATTTTCATGATTTTGCATTTGATGTGTCTCTTTTCTCCTGATCTCCAGAACTTTTTCCTTTGTCTTAGATTTTTTTTATAGTTTTATTATTCTGTGTCTTGGTGAAGTCCCCTTTAGGTTGAGTTTGATTGGAGACTCTGAATTTCTTGCATGTGGATGTTGGCACGTAGCCCCAGATGAGGGAATTGTCCACCATTATTTCTTTGAATAAGCTTTGGTCCCCTTTTTCTTCTTCAACTTTCATTATAAAAAGCTTTTGTCTCTTAATGATGCCCCATAATTACCTTCCGTTTCTTCATTGTTTTGTCTTTTGGTTTCTCTGCCTGGATAATCCCAGACGTCTGTCTTGCAGCTCATGGATCCTTTCTTCTCTGCTTGACTCAGTCTGCTGTAGAAGCCTTCCATTGAAATTTCCAGTTTGGTCATGGTATTCTTCACCTCTAGAATTTCCCTGTTTCTTTTTTGGTATCTATTTTCTTGCCAATATTCTTCCTTTGTTCATGTATTGTTTTCCAAATTTCTTTCAGATTTCAATTTGAATCTTCTTTTAGTTCACTGAACTTCTTTAAGAGAATTTTTCTAAGTTCTTTATCAGTCATCTCATAGATCTCCATTTCCTTAGGCTCCTCATTGGAGCTTCATACATTTCTTTCCAAGATGTTATTCCTTGATCCTTGGTAATCCTTGTGTCCCTGTGGTCATTGTCTGTGCATTGGAGGAGACAGTCCCCTCTGCTGGCTTTCCTAGGTGTTCTTTGGCAGGGAAAGCCCCTCACTATTTAGTTCAACCTATGATTCTGGGAGGGTGACAAACCTGGACAGAGAGGTTTTGGTGGCTTTTCTGGCTGACTGGGCTTCTGCCTGGGCTCTGATGTTGGAGGGGGCTGCAGATGGGGCTCCTCTGCGAGGCTAGACAACTAGCTGTGTCTGCTATGAGGTGAGCTGAAGACTGGACACCATGGTGACTCCTGGGCAGCGGGCCATAGGGAGACTCCTGATCAGATAATTCCACTCTTTGGGATCTGCTCAGGCAGGACTGAAGATGTGCTTTGAGGTCAGCTGGTGTCACTGCTTAGAGCAGGTAGGACTAAAAATTATGCTCCTTAGAAATACAAGATCAAGAATGCCTCCTGACAGGGTGGAACCATAGGAGAGGTTCTGTTGTTTTGAGCAGCTTTTGATCTTTTGGGTCAAGAGAACTGGCTCCTAAACTTATTCAAAATGAAGGTAGGTGGATTCTCCCTGTCTAGTCGGGGCTGTTGGGATGGGCTCTGAGGATAGGCATGGAGACTAGCTTTCTGGGTACTTGATCTAGGTTTAACTTCTCACCAAGCTTCTGAAGGTTGCCAGCTCAGCTTTGTAGGTGGGTTGTGAAGGTAGTTGGCATTTATTTTTAAAATATCTTTATTTATTTATTTTTATGTGTGTTGAGGATCGAACCTCGTGCCTCACACATTCGAGGCAAGCGCTCTACCACTGAGCCACAACCCCAGCCGCAGTTGGTATTTCTTAATGGGTGTCGCTCCTGGCAGGAACGTAGGGGTATCACCAAGATGCTTAGGACCTCTGCCTCTTTTCCTTGTTTCTTCCTGACCCTGGGCAGTCCAGCAGGGCCTTTACCACTGAGTTCCCCGTGAAGTGAGCTCAGGGTGGGCTTCCCGGGGAGCACCTTGGAATTCCAGGGAAGCTGGGTGTCAGTCTCTGGATCTCTTCCCCTTGTTGAGGGCCACAGCCGAGTCAGGATGACGCATGGCATTTTTGCCAGAAGTCATGGTTGAGAGGGGACACCAGCGAGCCATTAAGGTGATGACTTTTGAGTTCTGGTGGAGTTCCCCTTGAGTTCCGCTTGAGCTCTCCCGAGGATTCCCAGAGAGTTCCCATTGGTTGGAGAAGTGCCGGAGGAGGGATATTTCCGGTTGCTGGTTCCTGGAGGAGCGTGGGCGCGTTCGGGGGAGTTCCTGGGAGCTTGTGTGGAGTGTGCTGGTGGAGTTCAGAAATCAAGTTTGATCCTGCTTCCGTGGCTCGTGATTTGTGCCCAGCCAGACTGCAGCATCCCCTCCCATGGAAGCTGTGTGCCCAGGGGTCCTCGCCATCTAGCATGGGCTGATTTGGGGCAGGGCGGCAATACCATTCTTCTTCTAACTCAATGTTGGTTCAGTTCCGCCACCACGTGGGAGTCTCAGGCTTGTTTCTGAGCCCTGGAGTTGTTAAGAGGACATCATGATCCGTACAGTTGCTAGTTGGACGTTTTGTGTGAGGATGGGGAGAGAGGAGCCCGAGACGCCCTAATCTGTCATTCCCCTTTCTCGACACTCTTGACTGAGCACTTTCTAAGTGGCAGATCCTGTTCTAGGTCTTGGAAGTGCACCAGCAGGGGCTGGTGGCCATGGGCATGGTGCTCGGGAGCCTGCACTCTAATGGAGAGAGGCAGTGATTATAATACCAAGTGTTCTCATTATGCGAGGAGAGGTGTTACAGTCGCACGCGTGTGTCTCCTCATTACAGTGGAAGTGTGATTGGGAAGCGCAGAGGAGGGGGAGTGTGGAGTGGTGCTGTCAGTGCTGCTCCCTGGGGAGCCTTCTGGAGAAGGTGTGGGGATGGGAGCAGGGCCTGGCTCCTCTGCCCCCTCCTCTGCCTCGGCGGGGGCTGCTCTCCCTCCGCCACACGCAGGCTCCCTCACGCCTCCTTCAACAGCTGCCCAAGTGTTGCTGTCTCTCCCTTGTTAATGCGATTCCTCGCCCTGTTCCTGCTGGAATTTGGTCCCTCAGTGTTTTCAAAGGTCTGCTAATGTCGTCTGCTGTTGGTGTGTTTTCTGTTCATTAATTTAGCATCTTTTGAAACTTATTTTCTTCCCCTTTTGGGTGTGTTTTGCTGTGCTTTTTCTAACGTCTGATGGTGAAGGCTTATTAATTTTTAACCCTTCTTATTTTCTGGCAATTAAGATTATGAAATTTCCCTTCATGCCCTGATTTAGTTGGATCATAGAAGTCTCAAAGTTTCAGTATTTTAAGAATTTCTAATTTCCATTGCACTTTTTCTTTTATTCATGATTAATTTAGAAGGTGTTTTAAAAGACTTTCCAAATATATGTGATCTTTCTAATGATCTTTCTGAGATGAATTTCTAATTTACTTAACATTTTGTCTGGAAACTTGTCTGTGTAACCATCAGCCTTTGAAATACATTAAGATTGCTTTACAGTCTCATATGTACTAATTTTTAAAGTATTTCATTTATGCTTGAAAATATTGTATATCCTCTAGTTGTTTTATTTTTATACTAGAAAAACTTATTAACTGTAATATCTAAATATTTAGTGTATCTATTAGATTTTATCTCTCATCTCTTAATAATTGGGTAGATACAATAAAATCTCTTTCTATGACAAAATATAGTTCTGCCAATGTTAGTTTTATGTATTTTAAAGCTGTTATTTGGAATTGCTATATATCTTGGTATATTTAACATTTATCATTTTAAGTGACCATTTTATATTTCTGTATTTTGATTTAAACACTAGTCATTACATACATATATGTGTATAAATATAACATTTTATATTATAAAGTACATTATATAATCTAGCATATCTATTCATATATTTTGTTTATATATATGTCTATTCTTTTTTATAAAGGTACCTTTATTTTTATGTGGTGCTGAGAATTGAACCCAGTGCCTCACATGTGCTTTACCACTGACAGCACCACTCCACACTCTCCCTCCTCTGCACTTCCCAATCACACTTCCAGTCCCTATATTTCTATTCTTTTCTTTGATTCTTTCTAGGACCAGAAGTTTTATAAGATTTCTACCATAAGTGATCTTAAATCCAGTTTAGTTGTCTTTGTCTTTTAATTAATGGGTGTGGCCTGCTTGTATTTATTGCAGTTAGCAGTCAATCTTGATCCATGTTTCCTATTTCTCTCACTTTTTCTGCTCTCCCTGGAGTTTGTCAGCTTTCATTTCTGTGCAAAAATACCTAAAATCAGATTCTCAGTAGGGAGAGGGCCAGGGGCTGGGGATGAGGTGTTCTCAAAGGCCCACTCCCCGTGACCCCCGTGGCCTGCTCGTCCCTCCTCCTCCCCGCTGGAAGCCCCTCTGCCACCGGTGAGCCTCGGGGGTGTTGGGGATCCGGCTCCGTCCCCTCTGCGGCTCGCGTTTCTGATCATGAGCTGAGTTGGTCTCACTCCTTGCGCGATCCCGTGGCTGTTTGGAATTTTGCACTTATTTATCTTTGAGTTGCTGCCTTAGAAGCTTTCACGTTTAAGTCCAATGAAGTTTTTTAAAAAAAGGCAACAACTATTTTGCCTCCTCAAGACCACACAGGTGTTAGGTGGGTCAGCTCCCGGTTCCCCTCTTGTGGGCCTCTCTCCCTATTCTGCTCTTAAATCTCATCTTTAAATCCCCAGGCGGGGTCTGGTTTGTGGTTTGGACTGTTTGCAGGCGACTTTGCTTAGATCTTTCTGTATTCGCCATTCTCTCTGCTCACTGTTCCGGTTTTTGTCCCCCGCCCCCCGCCCCCGGCCCCAGCTCTCTCAACGTGGCTTTACTTCCATCTGGAGTAGATTCTTTAATTTTTCTCTTGAAAAGTCAGGGTGATCCCATGAGCATGGTGAGTTGGTGTCTGGGAATGTCCCTCCCTCCCTTCCGTGATTAAGGTAGTTTCCCGAGTGCGAGGTTCTGCACTTCCTCTGGGTGGTCACCCCTCTCCTGTGTCCTCGGCTGCTGCTGAGACAGGTCCACCTGCAGTCTGCCTTTGGCTTCAAGCCGGTGAGATCGGTTTCCTTTGGTTTTCGTATGTCCCTGGTGGTGTCTGCCTGGCTCTCCTGTCATGCCCTGAGGTGTGTGGAGGGTGCAGTTTTTCTTTCCAACGCTCTCTCTCTCTCTCTCTCTCTGTTTTATCAGGTTGTTGTATCTTCTGAGCAACAAGGCCTTTCTGCTCTTGCTGGACAGTCTCCCCTGCTCTCTCATGGAGTTGGCCCTCCGCCTCTCGGTGCTGACCCCCTGGTCCCCGTCCCTCCTGCCCTCTTCCCCCTCGGCCTCCTCTAGGTCAGAGCCTCTGTCTGCCTGTGTGCTGACTTCCCACCCCACAGCTGTCTCTCGAGCCTGTCCACCGGGGTTCTAACTCTCGTTATTGTCTGTGTTGGTGTCTCTAGACCGTCTAGTGGGTTATTTTTCAAGACAGCGCCATGATGTTCACCGTCCTGCTGTTCCGGGCATGTCTAGAAGCTGGGTTTCTTAGCGTCTCCCCAAGTGTTTGCTCTGTGTGTGGCTTAAGGAAGGCGGAGGCTGCAGGCCTTGTGTGGGGGCCTCCACCTGCTCTTCCTGGGGCCGTGGTGCGAATAGACCCCCACCCCCTTAGTCCATTCTGTGACTTTTGACCAAGCTCGATTTCCCATGATGTGGGAGTGGAGACCACTTGAGGCCTGTGCGGACGGTGCCTTCTGTGGAAGATGATTTTTACTGTGTCACTCTGTTCGGGACATTGGATGGGACAGCGTCACAGTGATTCCTCCCTGGAGGGATCCTTTCTCCTTTTTAACACAACCGGCAGGCGCCGAGGCTGCGAAGCCACAGGAGAATTGGCTTGGATTCAAGTCATCATGGGAAGATTTAATTTTCCTTTTTAAATTTTCTATCCACTGAGCTCCAAATTCGAGCCAAGGCAGTTCTTCACGGGATTTTCCGTGAGTCTTTGTGTAGTTCTGGGTTTCCAGTGTCCTGAGGGGACCGCCAGTGTCCTGGCAGGTCCCCGAGTCTCTCTTGGAGACAGCCCCCTTGGGCTCACCCTGGGCCTCGCCCTGGCCCTGGCCCTGGCCCTGGCCCTCCCCCTGGGCCTGGCCCTGGCCCTGGCCCTGGCCCTGGCCCTCTCCCTGGCCCTCGCCCTGGCCAGCTCACCCTGGCCCTCGCCCTGGCCAGCTCACCCTGGCCCTCGCCCTGGGCCTCGCCCTGGCCCTGGCCCTGGCCCTCACCCTGGCCCTCCCACTGGGCCTCGCCCTGGCCCTCGCCCTGGCCAGCTCACCCTGGGCCTCGCCCTGGCCCTCACCCTGGGCCTTGCCCTGGCCCTAACCCTGGCCCTTGCCCTGGCCCTCACCCTGGCCCTCGCCCTGGCCTTCGCCCTGGCCAGCTCACCCTGGCCCTCGCCCTGGCCCTCGCCCTGGCCCTCGCCCTGGGCAGCCGACCTCAGGTCACCTTCGGGGCCAAGGACCTCAGGGTTCCCCTCCCCCTGGACTCCCAGCTCTGGGGGAGTCAGTCCTGGTCCGTCACTAGGCACAGACCTGGGTGGACAGGTGCCTCAGGGGCGGAGCAAGCCCAGTCACCACCAGTCAGGAGCGACGGGGAAGGGGCCAGCGTCCCAGGCTCCCTTTGGGGGGCAGGACCCTGGTGACCCCGGTTCCGCCCCTCCCCGCAGTGCCACCCTGGGACCAGGCCATGAACATGGGACATCTGGGACATCTGAGACCCAGACCATGGCTCCCATGTTGGCCAATCCCAGAGAGCTCAGGTGGGGACAGAGTTGTCCCCAAAGGCGTGTGCTCTGGGATGGGTCTCCAGTGGCAAGGCTGGCAGGTGGTGGACCCTTAAGCGGGGCCTAGGGGCAGACTCTTAGTGCCCTCAGGAGGGACTGTGGGACCCTGTCTCTCTCCGGCTCCCGGTTGTGAGAGGTGACCTCTTCCTCCTGAAATCACTCCCGCCCTGTCCCCGGGCCTCGCCCGAGCCTGCGATGTGCTGTGCGGACAAACCATGAGCTAAGTGGACCTCTTTTCTTATGAAGTTCACCTGCCTCAGGTGTTTCGTTCCAGTGATGGGAAAGGACCCCTGCACCGAGGTTTGCGCCTTCCTGCCCACTCAGCAGCGGTTCAGACGGGACTTTTAGAGCAGTGTTTTATTGGGCGTTTTACGTGCTGTCAGAAGGGCTGTTTGTTTCATGGCTCTTTTATAACTGTGTTTGTTTCCTTTATCACTGCATTTCCCCGCTTTCTCTCTAACCCTGCTTCCTTTCTGCCTCCCAGCTCTGTGAGCCCCACGGTCAAGAACTGGGTGATGGCCGTGGAAACCACTCCGTGCGGCTCTGTATAAACGTCCCTCACCTCTGCGTGCGCATTGTGCACAGACGTCACTGTCTCCTCGTCCCCCGCTGACTGAGACCCCTCCGTGCTGGTGGACCTAACAGTTCAGTCCTGCCATGGCCGCAGGTGATTTCGCCAGGGGCATCGCCTCCTGCTGGCCACCCTCCCTACACGCGGGCACTCAGGGGCAACAGTGAGGGGTCACCTGGTGCGGAGGGACTTCCTTCGAGGCAGGTTGACGGTTGGCTTGATGGGGTGGGTCCTGCGTCCGTCTGTCAACCGCTGGCTGTGCTTCTTGGGGCCGAGAGTGGGGGGCCGGCAGGCTGGTCTCCTGCGCTCTCCTGGGCCTGGCCGCTCTGCTTCCTGAGGTGGCTGGGCCTCGTGCTGGGGACCCTCCTGAAGACAGGCTCCTCCTTCCATCCTTTGTCTATTTGCTGGGACACAGTCAGGGGGTGCAGATGCCACCTACAGGCCTAGGGAGGGGTCCGTCTGCAGCGGGTGGGGGGGACGTGCAGGGGCGTCAGAAGCTAGACCGCGTCCTGCTGTGGAAATGCCACACCCGGGCTCCCCGTGGCCCAGAACAGCAGGCTCACCTCCTGCTGCGTGACCCCGTGAGTGGGCCGGGGGTCCCAGGTCTGTTCTGACGCCTCTTTGTTTGGGAATTAAGTGGCAGGAGAGGCTATTACTTGGGACTGTCCCTTCTTTAAACCTTGGGAAAGGGGTAGCTAAGCCTGTGGAGGTGTGCGATGGCCCCGGATGCTTCCTGCTCCCACTTGATTGATTAAAATGAGCCCCTGGTCCTTGGTTACGGCAGAGTGCTCCTCCATGGGGACACACCCCAGGCCACAGGGGACAGGATGCACGGTGCTTGGGCAGGGGAGGGCCGTGAGCACCGGGAAACAGAACAGCAAGGGTGAGTTTCGTCCCTGGGGCTGGGGAGCAGAGCTCAGCAGGCACCCGGAGGGGCTGGAGGGAGGCCTGGGTGCTGGGGACTACCGGGTGCAAACAGTTCTGCCTCAGCTCCTCTGTGGGACCCACTCCGAGGCTGGTTCCGTGAGCTGCGAGCCACATGAGGGAGCCCTGTCATTCTGGAGCCCAGGCACCGCTGCTGCAGGGTCCTCCAGGGAAGGTGACCAGGGTGGAGGCTCCGCCTCAGGTCAGGGTGCAGGCCAACGTGGGCAGGGTTGACTGCACAGGTCAGGGGATATGCCCCCCAGGTATGAGGGGAGGAAGGGACAGAGGTGGGGGAGAGGGAGGGGGGAGATCGATTCTCACAAAGTGGCCCATGTAACTTACAGACAGTGAAAGGCAGGCTCAAGTCCCAAATCAACATCTGCAGGCCAGGCCAGGCCAGGCCGGCGGGCTAGAGAGCTGGTGCTAGAGAGCTGGGGTTGGCTGCGAGGCGCCCCACAAAAGCTCCCGTGCACGGATTTTCAGAGGTGAGATGACTGGACTAGGAGAGGTTTAAGCGAGTCAGTGGTAGGTTACCCACGGATATGGATTCCCCGGGGGTAACTGTGGGCAGTGGGTGGGGCTGGAGGAGGCAGGTCACTGGGGCTGTGCCTGGGGGTTTATATCACGTCCCCTGTGAGTGGACTCTCTCTGCTTCCTGGTCGCCATGTCCTGAGGGATTTCCTCCCCCACACCCTCCCAGCATGGTTCCTGCCTCCGGTAGAGCTGTGGAGTTGGCCCATCATGGACTGAACCTCTGAAGCCATGAGTCAGAATAAACCTTTCCTCCTCTACGTCCTTGTTCTTGTCGGGTCTTTTAGTCTCATGGTTGTAGTTCACGGTCAAGGGTGATGTGAGGGCAGTGTTCCTTCTCACTCCAGGAGGCCAGTCTTCGTTCTGGTGAGGCCCGAGGTCCACTCACATCGTGGAAGGCGACCTACTCAAAATCCATCCACTTCAATGCCAGCCCTATGCAGAGGTCATCTTTACAGGACACCAGGCACACGGCCCAGCCGCGTTGACCCTGCAAGTCAGCCACTGTTCGTGGGTGCCAAGGACAGCTGGCTGGGGACACAGGTGTTTTCCACAGCACGTGAGGCCTGGGCCGGTGCAGTCAGGGACACGGGTGGGTGGGTGCTTCTCGCCACCACGGGTGCTCTGGATCCGTCTTCTCCTCAGACCCCGAGCCCTGGGGGGTGGAGTGAGCCCCGCTGCTCCGGGTCCTGCCCAGGTTCGTTCAAGGAGGGAATCTGCACACTTTTGTTAGACTTGAATGCAGATTTCCCTGGAGCAGATTTTCTGACTTCCAGGTGCTAAGTGAGCTGCACTTCCTCGTCTCAGAGCTGGGCACACGTGCCCACTAGGTGCTCATTGACCGTGGTGGAGAGGACGGCTCGCTAAAGGTCCGGGTGCTGCCAAGCCAGCGTGGAGGAGGGTCAGGGCTCCTGTTGGAAGAGGGCCTGCCGTCACCTGCCCCTGCACACACCAGCTCTGAGTGGTGGTGGGAGGCGTGGTCGGGGGAGAGCTTGGCAAGGGTTCCCACGCTGTGGGGGCAGTTGGGACGGTGCCTTTGGGTTTCCGATCCGGGGACCTTCGCAGCTTTCTTTCACCAGCAGATCCACCCACGGCCATCCCCGTTGGTCAGGTGAGGAGAGCAGGAGCCCTGACCTCACCCGAGGCCCTTTCCCAGGGCCCCCCACCTCTGTCCCCCTCCTACCCTGCAGACTCTCGGGTTTCTGTCACTCACTGCTCAGTCCCTAGACCGGCTATTCCCTGCTGCTTGTCCCCTGCGCTCAGGCCCTTCCCTGTGGCCTGAACCCTCGGCTCTTCCACAGCCACAGCGGCCCCCCAGGCCCCTCCACTAGCCTTCCCCGAGTGCCAGGGCTGGACCGGGCATCTCTCAGCCCTCGGGACACCCCCCTGCCTCAGCTGGGCTTGGGGCACTGTATTTTCCTCTGTTCACCTGTGACCTGGCCGCGGTCCTGGAGGGGGGAGCTGTGCGCTCATCAGTGCTCAGCCCCCTCGCTCACTAAGGCCGCTGTGCCGGCCTCTGCCTCTGAGGGCCATCGCGGGCAGCTGAAGTCAATCACCCTCAGGCCTGCCAGGTACTGCCCCAGGCTGTGCGACTCCGGGAGGATATTTATTTATCTCATAACGGGAGAAATGGAACCCTGTTTCCTTGCTTACATTTATGAGTAAAATGTCCTCTTAGGTAGTTTAAAAAAGCAAGTTTTAGGCCATTAACTTTTTTTATTTTACCTTTTATTGGAGTTTAAATAACAAGGTGCGCGGGGAGCACAATGCGGGCGATTATGAAGTAGTAAAGGCGTTTAGAGTCCTCCAGGGGCGGGCGCATGGCTCAGGGCCAGGGGGAGAGGAAGACTGGCCACATCCACTCCTGGCCGTGTATCCAACCTTCGTTTTAATGGAGAAACCTGTCAACACAGAAACGGAAAAGGAATCCTCGGCAGGAGCCTGCACGGAGGCTCCGGGCTTCGGACTCAGGACCAGCAGGACCCCCTTGGCGGGATGGCAGGGCACAGCTGTCCCCAGCGAGCTCGGTCCCTTCCTTCCAGATGGTGTGGGATGGAGGTGGCCAGTCTGCAGGGCCGCAGAGGAGAGCCCTGGGCAGCGTCAGCCGCCTGAGGCTGCAGTCCCAGTGTCCGGCCCCACCAGGTGCCTCGGCAGATCCCGCCTGGGCTGAGTTTCTCATCTGTATCCCAGGGGCAGGCATCGACCTTGTCCCCCGGGGTGCGTCATGACCGGCAGGTCAGATGGCGGGCGGGCGTGGAAGTGCCTTTGGGAAGGAGGAGAACACTCGTGTGAGGGATTCCTTAGGGCGCCGTCCTGTCCTCTTGCTGGTCAACCAGGCACCTCCTGAGCCGCCTGTAGAAGAAGGGGGTGGCACGGCTGGCGGCCACCGCCTGGGCCTCCCGATCCGCCCGGGGCTGCGGGTTCTCTGGCCCTACCCCTTCTGCTGCAGTGTGCAGGATGAGGCCTGCTCTCATGTCCAGTCACCGGGGTCACTCTGCAGCCTCGGGGGAGCTAGAGATGAGGCGACTTAGCCCACGCCCCTCTCTGTGCGGGCCTCTGGACTGCCGTGCAGGTCTGGCCGGGGTCTGAGGCTGTTCTGGGGACCACAGGAGAAGCAAACCGGGAGCTGGTTTCACCCACTCTGATCACCCAGATGCACTTGGAGAGGTTCTGAGCAATTTCAGGCCCCGAGGTCCTGACACAGGGACTCACATAAGGCTTTAGGGCTGGGGAGGGGGGAGGCTTCCCGTGGGGAAACCCAGCCGCTCCGCGGTGCTCGTTCTGGACCCTCACGGCCTGCTGTCTCTCGTCTCTCCACCTTACGGTCTCCCCGACTCTCCTCCTTTCCCGAGATCCCGTCTTTCCTTCCCTCCTCCCTCCTTCATGTCCTCCAGCTCCCGCAGGAGAGGAGGCACCGACCTCCGGGTCTCTGCGTTAGGTCTCCCCTACTCGGCGTGCTGCTCTCCATTCCCACCCACAGCCCAGAGGCACTGAGGGGGACAGGACGGGACGTTCTGGATGATGACACTCTGGGGGGGGGACGCCGAGGAAGGATCAAGGGTGCCCGAGGGCAGGAAGTGCAGCAGGGTGGCCAGGCTCCTGACCACGTGTGGGAGACCGAAGTCAGAGGCTCCCCCCGAGGAGGACAAGGAGCCAGTGTCTCGGTGTCTTGGTGCCTGACGTGCTGTGGGGAGTTCCGCAGCCGCAGTGACCTCCCGGGTCCCTTCGGCCATTCGTTCACCACCTGTGCTTGCCGGGTCGAGGGCCCTGTCCCTGCTAGCCACGGACACAGGCAGGTCTGCAGTCTGATGAGGTTCAGCCAGATCAGGGTCTCTGCACGTGGTGACAGGGCGCAGGGCAGGAGCTCAGGTAGGGAGCACCCACTGGGTGCCGACCTGCGTGCAGGGCACTCTCCCCGGAGCTGAGTGGACAGGAACCCTGCCCTCATGGTCAACTCATGGTCAGCAGAGTGGTCCAGAGCAGCATGAGGCAGAGATGCATCTCAGGAGATGTGACTGTAAGGAAGGGCCCTTGGGGGTCTTGGGGTGACTTCTGGGTTGGGGGGCTGGGAAGGTCCTTCTGAAAAGGGGTCTGTGAGTGAAGAGCTGGACGGAGAGAGGAGAGGGGCAGGGGGAGACCCGCTGAGGTGTCGCTGGGTCGGGATGGGAGTGGAGGTTCCAGGGAACGAGGCAGGGAGAGGGCCGAGGCACAGTGGGGCGGAGGGTGTGGGATTTTGGACACAAGGTGAACAAGTAGGTGAGGCCGACGGCTTCCCTGGGAGCAGGACGGATAACGTGGCCAGTCATGAGGTCTGCAGGTCCCGTCATCGTGAGGTCAGCAGACGGCCGGGGCCCAGGAGGACGCTGGAAGGACACCTAAGTGCTCAGCGTTGTCATTAAGAAGCATGGCAGGACTTATAGGGGAGAGGGACCATGGGCCGGGGAGGGTAGGCGGGCTCGGGAGGAGGCGCTGGGCAGACTGGATTCTGAGGGGTTTCCAGAAGGGCGCGGCCTGGGCTGCTGCGGGAGCAACAAGCAGAGGGGACCCCTGCCGCAGCCCAGCCCAGCCGCTCGGGAACTTAAACATTTCTTCCCGTGTGAGGTGACAGGGACACAGGGAGGAGCTGAGTCCCCAGTGGACGGGGTGAGGTCATCCAGGAGGGACGACTCAGGCGGAGGCGCCTCCTGGGGCAACCTGGAGTCCCCAAGGGTCCCGGGAAGGTCCTGGTGTCCGAGCCAGGAGAGCTCAGCTGCCTCTTGTCAGGGTGTGCCACCCGCTGGCCTCCAGCCGGAACCTGAGGATGAGGGCTCGTCCGGCTGTCCCCTTGGTGAAGACACACACACACTCTTCCTTGGGTGGCAACTGACTCCTGTTATCTCCCCTCCCCTCTCTGTGCCCAGGTTTCTTCTTCTGTCTGGGTACCAGGACACCTGTGTGGGCTGCCATGTGAGTCACACAGGTGCCCCTGGGCACACTGCTGACCTTCCGTCCCCACATGCTGAAGTCGGGCTTGGCCTGGCTGCCTCAGACCCTTGTTCTAAATCAGAAAATGCTGCGCGGAGAACGTCTCTCCCCCGCTCTAGACCAGCAGGTCCGGGAGGAGCACGCCTGTGCGCGCACACGCACCCAGGCACAGTCCGCCAGGCAATTTCCGAATCTACTATGATAGCTGTGTTCAGTCTAATTGAAATGAAATTGGAGTTGATTTAATTATTGTCATTTAGAAAACTAATTTTTGCTGGATACATGTGTGTTACATGGAGATCCAAAAGAACCTGAAATTCCAGTGAGTGATTAGTTCATTATGTAGACTAATTGCTTTTACAGTTATAAATAAACCCCAAATACCGCAGATCTAAAGTACACACCTGTGTGCTAATTGCTTTTCTGAGGGCTGTTTCCATGGCTGCAGAGTGGAGTTCTGCCACCCACAGATCAGAAGGTGCAGGTGGATACGGAGCCGCCCTCCAGAGAAGGAACAGTTGTGACGGGACTTCCGGACTGCCCGGCCCTGGACAGCGCCACCCCTGGAACCCCGGCTGACTTGGAATTCCAGCAGGAGAGGACCTGGGTGCAGAAAGGTGGCCCACTGGTGGGAACATGGTCTCCAGACTGAAGGCAGCACCCTCTGTGCCCCACAGCAGGCGGGACCTGCTCTGGAGCGGGCGCCCCGCTCCTTCCAGTTCAGAACCTGAGTTCCCCACTCGGTGCAGTTGGTGGAAAAATGCTTTCTCAGGAACATTTTAAAAAGAAACTAATGACCAGAACTCTGGATGCTTTAGTTAAATATGTGCATTTTAAAAAGCTTGCTTCTGCGTGAATTTGCATAATGGTCCTTTCCCATAGGCCACCGTTGCCTTTCCCTCTGTTTAATAGACTCAATGTTGCATTATTAACAACCCTATGCAAAATGATGACCTCAGGAGGCTCCTTCCCCAAAATGGCCTCTTCCCTGATTATCCGCCTGTGCCCTCTGCGGCCGAGCCAGCTCGTAATGGGGCGGCAGCGTTTCTTGGCTGATGAAAGCCCAGGGCGAAGGAACCTGGCTCCAGGTACAGTGACCTTCCTTTCTGAGCCCGGCACACACGAGCCTTTTCATCAGAATTCAGCCAGGCGGGGTCTCGGCCCATGGGCGCTGCTGTGACAGGGCACCTGTGTGCAGCGCGGGAAGGCCAGAGTTGATCTTCAGGGGTTCTGGAGGCTGGAGTCCAAGACCAAGGTCACAGGGAGCCTCTGCAGGGCCGAGGCCTGCGCTCACCTGGAGGAGCGGGAGCCCCGGGAGCCTCTTTCTGGGGGCCTTCACCCGCCTTGTGGGGCAGCAGCTCCTTAAAGCCTCCCCTCTTTCAACAGCCGCAGAGGCAGTGCTGAGATCTGGAGAGGACACACCCAAAACAGCGTGCGGACACGTGTTTTCTCCCTTTGATTTTGAAATAATTTCAAACATAAAAAATAAGTTGCGAAAATCCTCCCCCCACTCCGGAGCCCTCTCCAGGTTCTGTGACGTTCCCAGCGGGGCGTCTGTTCTCCGGGGCCTCTCTGCAACAGTCTCTCGGCTTCTGCTCCACATTCAGGGCCTGGCTATCTTGAAGGCCGTGGGCCATCTGGTAGGGACGCCTTAGCTGGGCCTGACCTTCCCCGTGCCTGAGCCAGTGTATCCTGCACAGGATGTGGCGCTGTTGGCGACGGCTCCCTCTCGGTCCCCACGAGGTGGGCTGCCCCATAGTCACTTAGCAGTGGAAAACCGTCACCTTGGTGTGAGAAGAACTCGGGTGGCTGGGCGCTGCCATGTGGGGTCGTGCGTGGGGCCACGCGTGGGTCACGTGGGGTCGGAGCTGGTGGCTGGTCTGCCCTCTTCCTGTGGTCTAGGACCCCGCCTAGGCCCACAGCCCGGCCCTCCCCTGGCCTTGGGGAAGGACCTCGCGGCTGCTGGAGTCTCACCTGGCAGCTGGCTTCCCAGGGCGCACGGCCCCGGGACACAAGTACAGGGCAGCTGTGTGACTCAGCCTCAGGTCACTCCCACCACACTCAGTGGGCCCAGGTCATCGCCTCAGTGGGCCAGGTCAAAGGCGGCCATGGGCCTCCCACTCAGTGGCAGGAGGTCAAGGCCGCGATGGGAGGCTGGGGAATGGGAGCTGCTGTGGAAGTCCTGCCTGTTTCTAGCCCTCGGTTCAGACTGGCTGCCGGCACCCCACAGGAGGCCCCCAGCCCACCTTCACCCCAGAGCTGCTCACCCTCCCAGGGTCCTGCTTGAGCTACTTCCTGCTGCACAGCTGATAACTCACGAGCTTCTATTTTCATTTTTCCACGTTTATTATTTGAATCCTTCTGTAAAGAAGAAAGTCTCTGCTATTTTTCCTTTTATTGGCTTCTTTGTTTTATGTATTTATATCAGCTTGGTTTCAGGGGTTCCAATGTTACTCAAAAGACACTAATATGTCCCTCTCAGAACTTACCAGGTGGCTGATATTGTCCCCGGTTTGGCCAGTGGGAGCCCCAAGCTGACATCTGTGTCTTTAATAAATATAAGAGCTTGGCTGAAGTGTATTTGAATATTATAAAATAATGCTGCTCTGAGCTGCAAGGACCTCGACTTGACTATCTTATTTTGGGGGGTGGGGTGGGGCAGGTACCAGGGATTGAACTCAGGGGCACTCCACCCCTGAGCCACATCCCCAGTCCTATTTTGTATTTTATTTAGAGACAGGGTCTCACTGAGGCCGGCTTTGAACTCGAGATCCTCCTGCCTCAGCCTCCTGAGCTGCTGGGATTACAGGCGTGGGCCACTGTGCACGGCCTTGAGTATCTTTTGGGAACCTAGAAGTGGAGCCTCAGGGTCACAGGGTGGGCATGACTCAAGGTCAGGGCCTGCCTACATGATTCCCAGCTCCCAGCCCCAGTCGGAAGCCGTCCACCCCAGGCTCGGCTCTGGCCAAGTACAGGCTTACTTGAGTCCTAGTAGTGTTGTCTCATCATGGGTTTTTACCCGAATTTCCCTAGAAGAGGAAGTTTAATTACCATTTGTGTGTTTTCTTTGATGAGTATTTGTTGTTTAAATCTCCAGCCTCCCTTTATAAAATTTGACTGTTTTCTTGAATTTGGGCAGTTTTTTATACATTCTGGGTACCTATATTTTGTCTGATGAATAATTTGAAAGCATTTTTTCCGGTATTTTAATTCTCTTAACAGGGTCTTTCAATAAAGCCATCATTTTAAGTTACATTTCTTCAAATTGTACTTAGGCTACGTATCTAAGTAAACAGCCTAACTCCAGGTCAGTGTTTTCCTCTTATGTTTTCTCCTAGAAGTTTTATAATTTTCAACTGTGTATTGAGTTCACCTTTTATACGGAGACAGGTGGGGATAGAACTGCATTTTCTTTGCCTGGGTGTATCTGACTTTCAACACCCTTTGTGAAGGTGTGATCCACGTTCACCCAGCTGCCTCTACATCTTTTCCCAAAATTAATTTACCATGCATTTGTAGATATATTTCTACATCCATAAAGATTTGAAGAATCTTTACTGTTTCATTGATATGCTTGTCTTCATTTATACCAATACCATGCTGTCTTGATTTCTATGACTCTGAAAGAAATCTTGCAATTGTGAAATGTCAATTGTTCTGTTGTGTCCTTCTTTTGCAGAGTTGTTGAATTATTTTAGTTCCTTTGCATTTCCATAGAAATTTTAAGAATTGTTAATTAATTTCTACAGCAAATCTTCTGGGATTTTTCTTTGTACTGGTTTTGTGTTGAGACTACAGATTAATTTGGAAAGAACTGACATCTTAACAATATTGAGTCTCTCAATAAATGAACATATCATATAATTTCTGTTCACATATGATCTTTTAATTTCACTCAGCAATGTCTTGTAGTCTCCAGTTTATAGGGTTTTCCACATATTTTGTGAGACTTACCCCAAGTATTTGATATTTTCTTTGCTACTGTAAATAGCACTTTTTAAGTTTCAAATTTTGATTGTTACTAATACATATGTGGTTGACTTTTACCATATTGTTCTTGTGTTTTGGAATCTCACTAACCTCACTAATTCTAGCTTGTTTTGTAGATTTCATCAAATTTTTGGAAGACTGTCATGTTACCTGTGCATAAAGACAACATTGTGTCTTTCCTTCCCATCTGGGATGCCTTTTGTTTCTTTTTCTTGCCTTATTTCACAAGCTAGCATCGCCAGTACATGTTGAGTAGAAGAGGTGAGAGCAGAAATCATGGTATCTCTAGGGAGTGTGAACTTCTGGACTGGAAGTTTCTCCAAGTACTGGGAAGAGGATGCTTCTCTGCCTCTTCCTCAATGTCATTTCTGATGAGAAACTTATTGATTGCATCATGTGTGCTTTTGTATCACTTCTGAGTCCTTGCCTATAATGCCATTTTTTCTCTGATTTTAAGATTTTCTGTTGCTGGTTTTGAAATATTGATTTTAACGTGCCCTGGTGCTGCTTCCCCAATCTTTCTTGGGTTTAGGGTTCATCGAGCTGTTCAGATCTTTATAGTTGCCATCAAATTTGGAATATTTCATCAAGTACTTTTCCTTTCTCCTTCCCCTTCACTCTCTTGTCTTCCTTCAGGGGCTCAGGTCACACCTGCCTTAGGCGCTTTGACGCCATCTCAGAGCTGTTGCTGTCCACTTTAAACATGTTTTCCCGTTGTTCATTCTGGGAAGTTCCTGTCTTCACGTTCGTAGCTTCTCCTTCTGCCGTTGAGCCTTTCCAGTGTATCTCTCCTCCCACGCATCACAGTTCTCATCTCTGGATGTTCAGCTTGGGACATTTTGTTTTTCGTCTTCCATGAACATATGGAATTAACTTCTTGAACATATGGGATGCAGTTGTGATAACTGTTTTCATGTCCTCCTCGGTGTCATGTTGGGTCAGTTCTGGCTGTTTCTCTCCTCATCCTGGGACATGTTTGTTCGTGTCTTTACGTGCCTGGTAAGTTTGGGCTGGGTGCCAAGACTTGTGAGGCTCACCTTGTTTGATGCTGGATATTTGTGTTTCTAGAAATATTCTTGAGCTTTCTCCCCTTGCCTACCCTCCCGTGGGATGTGGTTAAGTGACTTGAAACCATTCGGTTCTGTCAGGTCTGGCTTTTCAGGCAGGTGAGGTGGGCATTGGAGCAGCATCCAGTCCAGAGCTCATCACTTCCAGCTCCTGAGATCAGAGTCTTCTGAGTTGAACCCAGTGCCAGGTGGCAGGTGAGTTCTTTCTTCCTGCCTGGTGGGGGGACCCCACTATTCTTGGTCCGGGGTGTATATCTGTCACTGTTACCTTCCGTTCTCATGGATGGCTCTTCTCCTGGACTTGGATGGCTTTCCTCCTCTTCCTGTGCTGGTCAGTGTTGAGCCCATTACTCGAGGGGAGGGGCCCCTGCGGGTCATTGGAGGGTTTCCTGCACTTTCCTCCTTGGTGGTCTGTCTTTTTCCCCCTGGCTCTGCTCTGTCTCCTCACCTTGGGAGGCCACTGGGTTCTGCCTGGGGTCTCCTGTCCTGAATCACAGCCCAGACACGCTCCAAGGCTCCCTGGCTTGCTTCCCGACTCTCAAAGTCTCCTCTTCTGTTGCCTGTGGTCCAGCCTCTTGCAGACCATTGTTCACAGGCCAGTTTTTTGGGTGATGTTAGGGAGCAAACTCGCTCCCTGGAGGCAGAGATCATCTGCCTCTTTGACATGTCCCATCCCTCACTGGGAAATTCTGACCCATCAAGACTCATCTCACTCTTGCCCTGCCCCAGCCTGGAGTCTGCCGTTTCTCCAGGAGTCCTGGTTCCTGGTGTGGAAAGCACATGTTTGGGCAACAAGTTGTGGTTGATTTTGTGGGTCATCCTGCTGCTGTCAGGCCCTTTGGGGAATGGTTTGGAGATGCAGGGTGGGTGGACCTGGCGCCTTCACACCTGCCTTTATTCGTATATTCAGGCTGCAGTGTCCAGCACCATGGTGTGACCA
This sequence comes from Ictidomys tridecemlineatus, assembly GCF_052094955.1. Lineage (NCBI taxonomy): Eukaryota > Metazoa > Chordata > Mammalia > Rodentia > Sciuridae > Ictidomys > Ictidomys tridecemlineatus. Next base: position 1,971,767 of record NC_135482.1, on the reverse strand, counting down.
GGGCTTGCGTCGGGGAGAAGGCCGCACATGGGCCTGCTGGCTCTGCTCCCATCCTTGTCCTCCCCTTCCTTTTGAACTTCTGGGAGCATTTAAGACCATCCAACAGGTTGGAGGGCACCCAGTCCTTGGGTGTGGTGCAGTGCCTGGCCCAGGGTTGTGCTACACTGGGAAGACGCCTTCATTACAGGAGGGTGGCACACCGGGTGGCCCTGCCTAGTGGGAGAGGGAGGGGGAGCCAGCTGGGTCATAAAGGCCTCCACCAGGGACATCCAGTGTCCAGCAAAGAGCAGCACATTGTGATGAGCCAAAGCCCCAGACAGGCCACACCCCCAGGGACAGTGCCCAGGACAGTTCCCAGCACAGGACTCCTGTCTGGAGCCTCCTGCTCCCCGCAGCGGCTGGCTGTGTCACCCAGACGCAGGCACATCCTCATCCCGGGCAGACATGGCCCTTATCCAGCTCCTCGTTGGCTGTGGCTGGAACATCCCCTGGCGTGACTGAGGCTGCCTGCCCATCAGACTACGTGTCACACAGCTGCGCTATTGTCACTCCCAGCTTGAGGACAGGGAAGCCCAGGCAGGCAGAGGTCAGCTCAGTCACCCTGGGTCACAGGGGTGGTGAGTGTCAGTTAGGGCAGGCCCAGAGGATCCCTGGACTGTCCTACTTGGGCAGGGACAGGCGGGGGCAGCGCTGGTGCAGGCGAGAACAGTACCCCAGCCTCTGCAGGGCGCTTGTGCAGTGAGGGGTCGGGGGAACTCACGGGGTCTGGAGCCTGGGAAACCTAAAGAACTGTAAGTACCAATGGCCCCTTCCTACCCTCCCGTCTTCCCTCCTGCTGCGAATTCCTGCGTCTCTCGCTCTCTGGGAGAGACAGGCAGCCTGTTTAATAACCACACTATTAGCAAGTTATCAAGTCTTCGATTGCATTTTCCAAAAAGCACCTCGGTGGCTGGGGATCATTTCACATCTGCCTTTTCTACTGAAACTCAGCAATTCCAGCCTCACGGCCGACATCCTCGGTGTAAAATTGTCTGTGTATGGTGGTTGAGGGAAATTATTTTTTAAAGGGAGGAAAAGAGTATCCAATTTACAGATGTCTTGTGTAATGCACGAAGCAAGAATGGCTCTTCCCGGCCCGGTTTGTGGACGGATTTAGCAGGCGTCAACAGAAAGCTGGGGCGGGTGTCAGATGGAGGCGACTTCTTCATAAAAGTTCTCGGCAGAGTCGCCCCGCTCACTCTCTGCTGCATGGAAGTCGGGGTGTTGCAGGCGGCTCCCTGCCCACCAGCGGTGGAACGATCCAGGGCACCCAGTGGCCTCTCCTTCCCTGGGCACACCAGGCTCCTGGTGCTGCTGGTGCAACCTCCGCCACTCAAAATAGTGCCCCCAAACTCACATGCACCAGAATCCTCAGACTGCGACCTTATTCAGAGAGATTGACAATTGCAAAAGACTTTGAGATGAAATCGTCCAATGACAATGTCCTCGTCAGGAGAGGAGGGGACACAGAAAGCTCCAGAGTCCCCTTGTGGAGACAGCGGAGGGAGGAGCCAGGGTGCTCTGGACTGCCCGGCCTCAGGTCCTGCCTCCACCTCCACCTCCCTGGTAACTGGCCCACCCACCCTGGGCCTTCTGATGGGGCCTCCAGAGTCCCAGGAACAGAGCTGCTGAGTCTGGGGCTTGGTTCCAGCAGCCTCAGGGGACTGATGCTCCTGGGGACCCACGACCCCCAAGTGTGCGCTCAGCCCCCTCCCCCTCCTTCTCCCCTCTCCCTCTCCTCCTCCCCCCTCCTCCTGCCGGCTCCTGCCCCCCTGCTCCTGCTCCCCCCTCCTCCCCCTCCCTCTCCCCTTCCCTCCCCTTCCTCCTGCTCTTCCTCCTTCCTCCCCCTCCTCTTTCCTCCTCTCCTTCTGCTTCTCCTTCCCTTCCCTCTTCCCCTCTCCCTCCTCCTCCCTCCTCCTGCCCCTCCCGCTTCTACTCCCGTTTTCCCCCTCCTTTTCCTCTTTCCTTCCTTCTTCCCCCTCCTGCTCCCCCTCTTCCTCCTCCCCTTCCCTCCTCCCTCTCCCTCCTCCTGGTTCGTCCTCCTGCTCCCTCCTCCTCTCTCTTCCCCTCCCCCTTCTTGCTCCTCCTCCTTCTCCTCCTGCCCCTCTCCCCTTCCCCTCCCCCACCCCTCCTCCTATCCCCCCTTTCCTGATCCCCTCCCCCTCCCCCTTCCTTCCTCCCACCTCCCCTCCCTCTTCCCTCCTCCCCTCCCCTCCCCCTCCTCCTGATGTGCCTCCTGCAGGACACTGTTCTTGCCACCATCAAGCCCCAGGCACGGTTACATGGTTACAGGGCTGGGCCTCGTGACACTGTCCTAAACTTTACACAGAGTCATGAAGGGCCACCAACACCCCAGTGCGCCAAGCCACTTGGACAGATGGCTTCAGTGCCTGGGCACGACCTTGGGCCACACTCTGTGACGGTCAAATACTGCTTCCTGCATTGTTGGTGGCTATCACACTCAGGCCTCCAGAGCCCCTGTCCAGGGGTGGGATGCCTTCCCCCACGGCTCCTCGTTTTGGGCAGAGCAAATCCCTGCCTCTTCAGTTGGCGTCAACACCTGCCCTGGTGGGGCGCAGAAGAGCGCCTTTCCATCACCCATCAGTTAGGAGACACACCTGGGCTTGTCCTCTGTGCCAGGAGCTGGACGTGGCAGAGTGTGCGGCTGCCCCACTCACCGGGGACGCGCCTTGGATGGGGCTGGCAAGTGCTGCAGGTGGGCGGAGGTGCCGCAGTGTGGTGAGGAGCTAGGTGGGGAGGGGAGACTGTTGGTGGTGACTGGGAAGGACCCTCCTTGCAGGGGTCCCCCTCTGGTGGTCCCACTGGGTCTCACCTTTTGCAGACATCGCTGTCCTTGACTGGCTCGGCTGCCCAGGACAGGCCCCCCACCTGCAGCCCTAGGACATGGATTTCCCGTGTCTCAGCAAGGTGCCGGAGTCCAGAGGCCAGGCTTCTGAGGGCAGGCCGTTGAAGGCCCGTGTGTCCCAGACATTCCTCAGTTCCTACTGGTGGAGGACCCACTCCAGGCAGAGCAGCAGGCCCAAGTGCCCCAGTCCCCAGAACCCGTGAGCATCCTGGGCCAAAGGGGCTCTGCAGACCTGGTTAAGTTAAGGCTCTGCAGATGGACGGGCGGCCAGCCTGCCTTCCCAGGAGGACTCAGGGTAGCCAGGGGCCTCTCGGGGGAAGGCAGGAGGCTGAAGAGAGAAGGGAAGACTGAGGCGCAGGCCGAGCAAGGCCCTTGGAAGATGAGGAAGGGGCCACAAGCCAAGGAATGCAGGGCCATTAGAAGTACGGGAGCCTAGGGCTGGGTCCAGCCTGGGCCCAGGAGGAGCCAGGCCCATGACCCATCTGGACTTCTAGTCACCTGAATGGGGAGGCATCAGGGCCCTCAGCTGTGGTCATTTTTTATAGGCAGTAAACTTGGCTCTTTGACTGGGCGGGCACAGAGGGCAGGACCAGGGCAGTGTCTGGCCTGCCCTTCTGTCCAGCTCACCATCAAGGTCTCTGATCTCCAGCCCTCTCCTAATCCAGCAGCCCGACGTCCCGCCTGGGCAGTGCTGCTGCCCTCTGCTGGCCTCCTTCCCCTGCCCATCTAGCCCCAGCCCGGTTCTGCATCCAACCGACCTCACGTGGAGAATATTCAGAGAAGAAAGCCGTGTCTGCACTGAGCACGTGCAGAAGCCTCTTCCGGCTCCACTCCCTCAGCCAGGCGGGGCCGCGGGGCGGCCAGGGCAGTAGGTGAGGAAGGCCGGTCGAGAGGGCCGATGGCGGATAGGAGGCTGCGCCTGTGGTAGGTGCACATTCCCCGACTGTGGGAGGGACCTGGGCACCTGCAGACGTGGCGGTGCAGGGTGGAGGGATCAGCCCCGAGGGAGGGGCGGCCGGACTGCTGTGTCCTGCTGGAAGCCTGCAGGGGTCACCCTCAGTCAGGGGGAAGCTTGAGCCCCTGTCATGGCCCTCAGGGCCCTGGGCGTGGACGGCTACCCGCTCCTCTGACGTCCTCACCCTGATGGCCCCACCCGCTTCCCCAGCCCGACAGGAGCTGCTGCTGGCCTCAGGCCCAGCGTCCTCCTCCCAAACCCAGCGGGTCACCTCAGCCGGCCGGAGGCTTGGCTCTGTGTCTTCCAGTCCTGGTGGGGCCACCAGGCCCTGAGGACTCTGGTGGGGAGGGTCCCCGCCCAGGGTCCCCGCCCAGGGTCCCCGCCCCTCCACCGCAGTCCCCACCAGGTGAATCCATGTCACCTCTGTCTGAGTGTCCATCTCTCCTGGGGACAGCGAGGTCACCATGGAAGGACAGTCCTCTGTGCCGGGGCCTGACCCTGCGGTCACATGGTGCTGAGCCCAGTGACACTGTGAGCAGCCCCTGCCACCAAGGGGCTCTGGTGGAGTCCGTCCCCTGCCCCGGGTGCAGCCTCACTGTCCAGTCACCCACTCCCTGGCTCACAGGGCTGGAGAGGCCGGGACGCAGCACACGGGTCCCCGAGGCCATCTTGCCCTGGCCTCCTGTGGCCCTCACGGCGAGCCTCCGGGAGCCCGAGCACCATCTGCAAGTGCGGTGCCCCTGGCCCCTCGTTCAGTGAGGTGTGGGGAGTGGGGCCTTTTCTCTGCTGTGGAAAAGACCCTCTTTGCCTGGGAGCCAGGAAGCCACGCTGTGCATTTCCTGCCCCCGTCTGTGTTCCGCGATGGCATCTCGGTGGCGCCCTTGGCTGGGGAGCGGGGCCCCCACCCGGGGCTGGCTGATCTTGGAGACAGTCAGCAAGTTGCCTGGAGCCTGTCTTTCCTGTTCGAACCAGCCGACCCCAACCCACGCCCCCAGCCGCTTCCTTTCTCTCCCCTCACACGGAACCACTGGCCCTCTTCCCCACATCACCCAGGGACAGGCCAGGCAACAGCCCCTGTGCCCAGGTCACCAGAGTCATTCCACCAGCTACTTCTCTGCCCCTCCACGCAAACACAAAAACGCCTCTCTCTTCTCCTGGCCCCTCTCTCCTCCTGGCCTCTCTTCTCTGGCCTCTCTTCTCCTGGCCCCTCTCTCCTCCTGGCCCCTCTCTCCTCCTGGTCCCTCTCTCCTCCTGGCCCCTCTCTCCTCCTGGCCCCTCTCTTCTCCTGGCCTCTCTTCTCCTGGCCCCTCTCTCCTCCTGGCCTCTCTCTTCTCCTGGCCCCTCTCTTCTCCTGGCCTCTCTCTTCTCCTGGCCCCTCTCTTCTCCTGGCCTCTCCTCTCCTGGCCTCTCCTCTCCTGGCCTCTCTTCTCCTGGCCTCTCTTCTCCTGGCCTCTCCTCTCCTGGCCTCTCTTCTCCTGGCCTCTCTCTTCTCCTGTCCCCTCTCCTCCTGTCCCCTCTTCTCCTGGTCCCTCTCTCCTCCTGTCCCCTCTCCTCCTGTCCCCTCTCCTCCTGTCCCCTCTTCTCCTGGCCCCTCTCTCCTCCTGGCCCCTCTCTCCTCCTGTCCCCTCTCCTCCTGTCCCCTCTTCTCCTGGCTCCTCTCTTCTCCTGGCCCCTCTCTTCTCCTGGCCCCTCTCTCCTCCTGGCCTCTCCTCTCCTGGCCTCTCTTCTCCTGGCCTCTCTTCTCCTGGCCTCTCCTCTCCTGGCCTCTCTTCTCCTGGCCTCTCTCTTCTCCTGTCCCCTCTCCTCCTGTCCCCTCTTCTCCTGGTCCCTCTCTCCTCCTGTCCCCTCTCCTCCTGTCCCCTCTCCTCCTGTCCCCTCTTCTCCTGGCCCCTCTCTCCTCCTGGCCCCTCTCTCCTCCTGTCCCCTCTCCTCCTGTCCCCTCTTCTCCTGGCTCCTCTCTTCTCCTGGCCCCTCTCTTCTCCTGGCCCCTCTCTCCTCCTGGCCTCTCCTCTCCTGGCCTCTCTTCTCCTGGCCTCTCTTCTCCTGGCCTCTCCTCTCCTGGCCTCTCTTCTCCTGGCCTCTCTCTTCTCCTGTCCCCTCTCCTCCTGTCCCCTCTTCTCCTGGTCCCTCTCTCCTCCTGTCCCCTCTCCTCCTGTCCCCTCTCCTCCTGTCCCCTCTTCTCCTGGCCCCTCTCTCCTCCTGGCCCCTCTCTCCTCCTGTCCCCTCTCCTCCTGTCCCCTCTTCTCCTGGCCTCTCCTCTCCTGGCCCCTCTCTTCTCCTGGCCTGTCTTCTCCTGGCCTCTCTTCTCCTGGTCCCTCTCTTCTCCTGGCCTCTCTTCTCCTGGCCTCTCCTCTCCTGGCCTCTCTCCTCCTGGCCTCTCTTCTCCTGGTCCCTCTCTTCTCCTGGCCTCTCTTCTCCTGGCCTCTCCTCTCCTGGCCTCTCTTCTCCTGGCCTCTCTTCTCCTGGTCCCTCTCTTCTCCTGGCCTCTCTTCTCCTGGCCTCTCCTCTCCTGGCCTCTCTTCTCCTGGCCTCTCTTCTCCTGGTCCCTCTCTTCTCCTGGCCTCTCTTCTCCTGGCTCCTCTCTTCTCCTGGCCCCTCTCTTCTCCTGGCCTCTCTCCTCCTGGCCTCTCCTCTCCTGGCCTCTCTTCTCCTGGCCTCTCCTCTCCTGGCCTCTCTTCTCCTGGCCTCTCTTCTCCTGGTCCCTCTCTTCTCCTGGCCTCTCTTCTCCTGGCTCCTCTCTTCTCCTGGCCTCTCTTCTCCTGGCCCCTCTCTTCTCCTGGCCCCTCTCTTCTCCTGGCCTCTCCTCTCCTGGCCTCTCTTCTCCTGGTCCCTCTCTTCTCCTGGCCTCTCTTCTCCTGGTCCCTCTCTTCTCCTGGCCTCTCTTCTCTTGGCCTCTCCTCTCCTGGCCTCTCCTCTCCTGGCCTCTCTTCTCCTGGCCTCTCCTCTCCTGGCCTCTCTTCTCCTGGCCTCTCTTCTCCTGGCCTCTCCTCTCCTGGCCTCTCTTCTCCTGGCCTCTCTTCTCCTGGTCCCTCTCTTCTCCTGGCCTCTCTTCTCCTGGCTCCTCTCTTCTCCTGGCCTCTTTTCTCCTGGCCTCTCCTCTCCTGGCCTCTCTTCTCCTGGTCCCTCTCTTCTCCTGGCCTCTCTTCTCCTGGCTCCTCTCTTCTCCTGGCCTCTCTTCTCCTGGCCTCTCCTCTCCTGGCCTCTCTTCTCCTGGTCCCTCTCTTCTCCTGGCCTCTCCTCTCCTGGCCTCTCTTCTCCTGGCCTCTCCTCTCCTGGCCTCTCTTCTCCTGGCCTCTCTTCTCCTGGTCCCTCTCTTCTCCTGGCCTCTCTTCTCCTGGCTCCTCTCTTCTCCTGGCCTCTCTTCTCCTGGCTCCTCTCTTCTCCTGGCCCCTCTCTTCTCCTGGCCTCTCTCCTCCTGGCCTCTCCTCTCCTGGCCTCTCTTCTCCTGGCCTCTCTCCTCCTGGCCTCTCTTCTCTGGCCCCTCTGTTCCTGACCGACCTGCCCTCCCCTGCGCCCCGTGGGGCCTGCCACGCCTGTCATGTCCAGGAGACCTGGAGTGACCGTCATCTTCCCTCTCGATGGCTCTGGGCCCTGTTGTCTCGGGGGCCCTTACACACCAAGACCCAGGCCCCAGCCTGGGATTTACCACACTGAGAGATAGCGGCAGAGGAATCCACAGTCACAGGGAGGGGCCATGTTCCCCGGGCAGGGTGACCGGCGGGAAGCTGGCGGGGCCAACCGCCTGAAGTGGAGCAGCCTCAGCCTGGGAGGAGCTCCCTGGTGGCCTCCTGGGTGGCCGCTGGGCGCTGGGCCTGGCTGTCCTAGGGAGCCCCTGGGGAGGCGGCTGGTTCCTGAAGCAGCCGGGGGAGCTGCTTCCTGCTGTGGGACCCGCGGGCCTCCTGAGGAGGGTAAGTGATGGGAATTCCATGACTGACGCAGTGAACTCGCCCCTGAAGCGCAGCGTGCGGCCTCAGCCTCGCAGGGCGGGCCGTGTGCCCGACTCCCGGCGGCGATGGCGCAGCAGCCGCGGCCCTGCCAAAGCCGGGGGCAGCCCGTCGGCAGCGCTCGCCGGTCAGCTCGCTTGATGGCCTCAGCCTGAGCCGGGGAAGCCCATAAAGAAGTCTCTTAAAACGCATCTTTGAGATTCGGCGCTGTCGCCTCCAATAAAAGCCGTGGACGGGAAATTTCAATAAGATAACTCAGGAACATTTAATTTTCTGCTCCTCTGGATCTGCTGTCTTATTACAGCCATTCAGCCAGCTAATAAATGTCCAGTCCTGTCCCATCTCCGCCGCGGGCCGGGAGGCTGGGATTGGAATCATCGGACGCAGAGTCTCGGGGGCAGCTCTGAGCCGGGACTGCGATGAAACGGGTGGGTGCCGTGTCCAGCCTGATCCCAGGCTGACGTGTCCCCTCCTGGCCTGGCCACTCTGTTTACGTGGCACGGAGGGGCCTGTGGGGGAGGGGCAGGGACGCTAGCTGAGGTGACGGGTCAGCTTTGTCCTCAGAAGGCCTGTGGGGCAGGCTGAGTGGCTCTGCTGAGGCCGGCCTGACCCGAGAGGGCTTGTCCTCCCTGTGGTGACGCAGAAGCCACACTGGCTGGCTCTGCCACAAGGACTCAGGCTGAGCCAAGGCCGCTCCCCTGGCCCGGGCAGGGACACTCAGTCCCACCTTTGAGACAGCAGATGAACCAAAGTGGAGTTTCTTCTCTTTTGTGTGTTTTTTTGGTTGAGGACGGAACCCAGGGTGCCTGGCCACTGAGCCACGTCTCCAGCCATTTTACTTCTTATTTGGAGACAGGTTCTCGCTCAGCTGCCCAGGCTGACCTTGACCTTGCCATCCTCCTGCCTCCGCTCCTGAGCAGCTGGGATCAAGGTGTGCACCACCCACTGCGCCTGGCCAGGCCGAGGTCCTGCGTGAGCAGAGCCATGTGTCGGGGTGTCTGAGACGCCAGCTCCCAGTCAGCTGGCCTCGGGGTCAGGGACGGCTTGGGAGGACACACAGGCACAGGGGAGCTGGGGGACCGGTGGGTGTGCCGAGAGAGCGCCAGGGTGGGGGGCTCTCCAGTAGCTCTGGTTTGGGTGTGACAGCCTCTCTGCTGATGGTCAGCTGGCCATCTGATGCACGGGGAAACCGAGGCTCAGAGACCCAGCTGGACTTGGGCTGTAGTGGCTCATCTCAGGGCCAAGTTCAGCCTGGAGCCTCTGCCTGTCTGTCCGACAGCTTGTCTGGCCTCCACGTTCTTCCCAGAACCAGGACACATCCCAGGAATCCCTTCCAGGGCCAAGTGCAGGAAGGAGGGCCCTCGGGCCTCAGGTTGTCCACTAGCCAGGTCCGCGCACAGCCTCATGCATCCAACAAAAGTCGACATACTCCTGCCCCGCCCAGGGTGCTGGTGCCCCGCCACAGCTCCTGCTACCTGTCTGGGCCAGAGAGAGACGGCTGTATTTCCCCCATAACTCTTGGCAGACATTCCACTGTTTACTTTGTGACACTGGGTGCGCTCATGAATCTCCTGGGGAGAGAGGCGAACTCTGGTGGAAGGTGATGGTCCCCCAGGCTGCAGGGCCTGGAGCTTTGTGCAGAGTTTGAGGGCTGGGAGCTGCTGGGCCAGCTGCCTGTCCACCGAGGGCTTGGTGCGCCCAGACTTGTGCACTCGAGGGCAGCATTCTGCAGAGTCCCAATGGTCAGCTCCCAACTACCCCAGGCAGGTCCCTGGCTGGCTCACACTTGTCCCAGGAAAACAGAGACCATTAATTTGCCACCGTCTCCAGTGCGGTGGAGACATTACTGCTAATTGGCAATAAGAAACGCTAAATGGGGCAGAGTTTCTTATTAATGAGCCGTTTGTCAATACTAAGCAGCCTGGCTGCCCCTTCGATCGCTTGATTGGCATTGGCTGGATCCGTGTCCCCCGCTCCCAGCACATCCGTTCTCAGCTGCCCTGACGGCCCCTCGGCTTTCCTCCCCTTGTTTATCAGTCTCTGTGGCCGAGAGGGAATGTCACGTCCAGTCCCTGCTCCGCTGGTGAGCCCCTTCAACTTCCTCGGGGGTTTCGGCCTTAGGAAGCTCCACCCTCAGGGTCCAGAGGTCAGGGGACTCCCTCAGGTCAGAGGACCTGGGGGACTGGCAGCAGCCTACCCTGGTCTGCCTGTCTGAGAGCCCACGAGTGGCATGGAGGACATAGGAGCAGGCTGTGTTCTTGCCTTGGCTTCTGGGAAGGCCCGGGCTAGCCCACTTCCCGCTGGGGACAGCCTCGGCCACCAGGCGACCCTGGGGTCTGTCAGGTGGCCAGTCCACTTCCTGTGGCGGCCGAGAGCAGTTCTCCGGCAGCCCCTGAGGATGCAGGTTCTGACTCAGGTGCTCTGGGGCCTCATGCCCCTGTGTCTCCCGCCACCTGCCTGTCCAGGTGTCCCAGGCTCCTGGCCGCCTGCCATGCCCGGGCTCCTCCACTGCGCCTGCGTCACCCTTCGTTGGATTTGGAGCCGCCCAGTCAGTTCAGGAGGACCTTGTGCCCAAGCCCCTAATGACCAGATCTGCAAAGACCCCTTTTCCGAATAAGGCTCCGTCCACTGGGAGGTGGACATGGCCTTTGGGGGTCACCATCCCACCTCCCCCGAGGTGGAGGGCAGACTGAGGCCCGTGTCCCTCTTCACTGCAGCGGGCCGGGATGACCCAGCAGGGAGCTTCCCGAGGGCTTGTGACAAGTCAAGCTGGCACCGTTTATCTCTCTGGGGTGACCTTCAAGGACTGCTGTGACCACAGCAGGTGGTTTGTCCACACCAACAGAGCCACCGTGACTACGACAGGAGACCTGAGTCCTCACTGCCCCTTCCTGGGGACTCCTCTGCTGCAGCTTATTTGGGCTCCTCCACAGCAGAGAAGCCCCTGTCCCTGTTTCTGCAGGAGGGACAATGCCGGGGACAGCTTGGCCAGCGCTGGGCTCTTGGCAACGGGCTGGACCTGGAGGGGCCAGCCTGGGGCACGGAGGACAGCCAGCGGGGCGTCCAGGACCAGGTGAGTGGCCGCCGCCTGGCCATTGCGCTGTGCCTTGGACGCTGCCGTCTTGTGATTTGGTGGAATTCCTACATCCTAAGTGACTCGGGCCACCGCCCTCCGGCCTGGGTCTGCTGTGGGGGTGAGGAGGGAGGGGGGGTGGTGACCCCCAAAGGCCATGTCCACATCCCAGTGGACGCAGCCTTATTTGGAAAAGGGGTCTCTGTCCCAGCAGAGGCAGCCGCACCTGCTGGGACCCGGCGCAGGGGTGCAAGTGCGCGGGTGCTGGTGGGCCGCTCCCGGGCAGAGGGAGGGGCGGGTGCCAGCCTGCTGTTGAGGGGACACTCTGCGCTGGGCTGTCCCTGGGGAGCACGGATTCCTGGACACGACTTCCCTGGAGAGGGGCCCCGGCTGCTCTGCCCGTGGGCCCGTGGGCGACACCGAGCCTCCCCGGATCTAGTCTGTGAGTTGACTGGCAGTTCCGCCTCGGTCGCTGGGACCAAGCGCCCGCCAGCGGCCTGGGAGGCTGATGGCAGAGCACGGTGTGACCCAGTGTGGGAGGCCTGTGGGGCCTCGGCCTCCAGCCAGGCCCCTCCCCCCACCCCTCTGCCCCTCTGTCCCCCACCCTCTCCCCTGTGCCCCCTCTCCCTGTCTCCCCTCCCACATCCCGCCCCTCTGCCCCCCCATCCCCACCCCCCTGTCCCCCACTTTCTTCCTTCCCCGCCCCAGGCCGTGCTGCGGGCACAGAGAGGAACCACTGGCCTCCCCGGGCCTGCCCGGAGGTGGCTGCTGAGTGTGTCCAGGTGTGAGGTGGCCTGTCCTCTGGCAGCCTGTGCCCAGAACCCAGGGAGGCTCGCGGGGCTCGGGAGCTGCCGTGTGAGTCCCAACAGTTTTTGTGTCTGTCACCGTGGTCCTGGTCCCACGTCCCCCACGTCCCCTGGCCCCAGGTCACCTGCTTGTGCTGTGTACTGTCCTGGACGCGTGGAGCACGGTGGCCTGGCCCCAGCAGCTGCAGCACTCTGGCAGCTGCCGTGCGCCGAGAGCCTAGGCCAGGCCGGGGCACCAGGCCGCGGATCAGGTCGCTCTTCCCGCTACGGAGGGGCCTGGGGCTGCAGAACCTGCCTGAACCTGCCAGCACGGGCTCCCTGGGCCCTGAGCTCCATCCCACGCCCCAGGTGGTGCCATCTCCCGGTTCCCCACGGTCTCCCCGGGAGCTCCGTCTTGGGGTCAGCCAGGCTGAGCAGCAGCACTGGACCTGCCGACAGAGGACCGCAGGGCAGAGGGGTCTGGGCATGGCGGAGGGGCTGGGGGCTCCAGGGCACGGGAGGTGGCCAGGGCCTGGGAGGCGGGCAGAGCTGGGTCCTCCCAGGGGTGGCCGCGCTGTGCTGGCCGTGGTGGACAGAAGCCACGGACATGAGAACGAAGGTCAGAGGAGCCGGTGCCCCTGGTTGTGTGGCGAGTGCCGCAATGCCCGCGAGCGTCTCCTTCCCGGTCGCCCTAGGCTGGCTCTCGGGCAGTCCTCATCCGGGGCCTCTGGATTCACCGTCTCACGGCCGGTTTCCCGCATGTGGGCTGTCATTGACGGCTTTCTCCCCGGTCGCCTCCCAGGTGGCAAAGGCAGAGCTCAGTGTGAAGAATCGTTCTTACTAAACGCCTGGCCAGGTCCTGATGTGGCCTAGCAGAGACGGGACAGGCAGGAGCACTTCCTGTCCCTTCATGCAGAATAATGACCGTCCCGGGCACAGCCCTGTGCTGGGTGGGAAGCCGAGGCTATGGGGAGGGCGTGGTGCTCCTAAAAAGGCTTCAGCAAGGGGCACCGGAAAGAGGGGTGCTTGGTGGGATCAGAGCAGGAGAGAGTAAGGGAGAGGCCAGGGAGGAGGCGCCCAGGGAGGGAGAGGCCAGGGAGGAGGTGGCCCAGGGAGGAGGCGGCCCAGGGAGGGAGAGGCCAGGGAGGAGGTGGCCCAGGGAGGAGGTGGCCCAGGGAGGAGGTGGCCCAGGGAGGGGGCGGCCCAGGGAGGAGGCCCAGGGAGGGGGCAGAGGAAAGGACACTCCCAGGTGCTCAAGGAGGAGGCCAGCCGCTGCTCCCAGGACAGCCAGGTGCTGCCCGCCCTGGGTCTTTTCAGCCTCTCGAGGTCCTGCAAGGAGGTGAGGGTCCTCGCTGCTTTTACAGCTGGCCCAGGGCGAGATCTGCAGGGCCGCGGTCAGTGCTCCCTCTGGCTCCCAGCTCCCAGGTGCAGCCCCCCCGGCAGACACACCCCAGGTGCCACTCATCCCGCAGAGCCCTGACGTCCACATCCCCCCAGGCCTCCCTGTCTTGGGGACGAGCGCGCCCTGGGAGGCTGAGCAGAGCTGGAAGCGCCCTCTGGCACCCCACAGCCCCCCTGGTCCCCGTAGATAGCTTCTCCTGGCCAGGCGCCCGTGCACCCCTCCCCAGCTGCTGGTCAGCGTCTGGCCTGCTGAGATGTCTCTGCTACCTACTGGCCAAGGGACTTCCTGATTTCATGAAGTTCAGGCCCCCAGATGGGACAGTTCCCTGGAAGCCCTGGGTGTGCCCGGTGGAGTCACAGGGTCTTCTGAGGTGGAGTCACAGGGTCGTGAGAGGGACAAGGAGGCACAAGATGGGAGCAGAGTCTGGCAAAGTGCCTCTGGCCTTGAGGGTGGAGAGAACCGAGAGCCCTGCTCGGCCACCTCCAGGGCCTGGTGGCTGCTGGACACACCCACCGAGGCCTCCATGAGTGACAGCTGTGGCCAGAGTGTCCCCGAGCTCCTGCGTTGGAAGCCGAATCCCCTGCAGCAGTGTGGGGTGGTGCCTGCAGGAGGAGGGGCCACCAAGGCCCTGAGCAGCCGGTCAGTGTCACCAGAGCAGGTGCCCGTTCCTTCCAGGGGAGCAGATGGTCATGAGAGCCGGCTGCCCTCTCTGGCTTGCTCAGAGCGGGCCATGCTGCCCCCACATCGTGACGCAGCAGGAAGGCGCTGTGCTACGTGGTCCTCGAGGGCGGACCTCCCAGCCTCCAACACTGGAGGACTCTGCTCTTGACCCGTCACCCAGTGTGTCATGTTCTGTGTGGCAGGATGGCGACCCCACCAGGGACACTGCCCCGGGGACAGCAGATCTCACAGCCAGTCATTCCCAGCTCCCTGGTGGACACGCCCTCTGCTCTCACTGGTTAGGGTCTCCCAAGGCTGAGGAGGCCAGATGGGAGGGCCTGAGGGTCTCCGAGGACCACATGACATGGGTACGAACAGCAGAGGTGGTCAGCGGAAGCTGTGCCTGAGTCTGCCTCTGCTCCTCGCGGAGACGGAGGGACTGCAAGACCGTCGGCCCACTGCCAATCCAGGCAACCAAGACTCGGTGTGCCCCATTCTCTCCACGACCATGTGGCTCATCAGCCGAACTGGGCCACACTAGGGTCCCCAACACGGAGGGAAGGGGCTGCACACCAGGCTGCTCACTCTGAGCGTCCAGACGAGGCCCCTCCTCCCCTGCAGCTCAGCTCAGTTTCCCGGTCATCAGGGACAGCCACCGTGACCTTCCTGCCTGGAGGCAGAGGCACACGGGCCCCCACATGTGCCAGGGCCTGTGTTCTGCCATCAGAGGAGCAGCGAGGCCCAGGGAGGAGCGTGGTGCTGGAGAAGTGCAGGAGGAGGCAGGTGTCAGAGGGATTTCAGAAGCGAGGAGGACAGGGACAGCCGAGGCCCACCGAGAGGCATGTCCAACAAGGCACTGCTGCAGGGCGAGGCAGACGCTGCTCTCCAAGTGCCTCGCCCTCTCTGCTGCCCTGGGCCGTTCTTCACGGGCTCAGAGGCGGGAGCACCGTCCTAGTTACTCATGTTGTGAACTCTTCGTTGCTGGGCCCTAAGTTCACACCCGCGGTGGAAGGTGGAGGCAGAGCCTGTCCCTCTGCCAAGGCTGGGGGATGGGTGTCCTGGCCCAGGACCTGCAGGCCAGGGTCTGTCTGTCCCTGGGTCCCACAGGAGGTGGAATGGCCTGCTCACAGGAACCTCAGACCTGCTCCAGGAGACTTGCTGACCCACTTTCAGGACGAGAGGCTAGAGAGAGGAAGGCCTGACTGCGGTTGCAGATCTGGAGTCCTGGCGGCCTGGGGAGCGCCCCAGGACCCTCCGGGGACAGCTCTGCACTCCACTGTTCCCTGGGGACACTGGTTCTGTCAGGGCAACTGCCCTGGTGCTACCCACCGCTCAGTGGGAGCTCAGATCAGCCAACGGTGGTGACACCTGCCTGCCGTGTCTGCAGCAGGGTCACAGCAGCCAGTCTGGAGCCTGCCCTCCGGGTCCTGAGCACCACCCCACGGGTCAGCTCAGCAGAGGGCTGAGGCTCGCTCCCTCCAACAAGGCCACCAGTGGAACTGTCACCACTTCTGCTTTATACATGAGATGTGAGGCTCAGCGAGGTGACTGAGGTGACCTGGAGTTTCCCGGGGGAGGGGGAGGTGCTGCAGCTGGAAACGTTGGTCTGCAAACCCCAGCGGCTGACCTCTGACCTCCACTGCAGGCCGTCAAGGAGGAAGGACTCTACCACACGGGCTGCGTGGGGGCTGTCCCAGCCTGGGCCCTGTCACAGCTTGTGCCTCAAGGATTGTCGATCCTGTGGGAGGGGTGCATCCCCTTCCTGTCCTCTGGTCCCTAAGCAGGGCGTCAGCTGGGCAGCCCTGAGTGCATTCCCCTGACCTGGAGGCGGGCGCAGCTGCTCCGAGCTTGAACCCTGGAGGAAGCAGACTCTGGGAAGCGCTCACTGCACCTCGGAGGAGACCTCCTTCACCCGCTCAGCGTCCCTGAGCAGAAGCACCATGTGGTGCGTGACCACTCTAGAGCCCATCTGCAGCCTGGCCTTGTCCCAGGGTGCCGGGCCCTGTGGGCGGGCAGGAGCGTCCACGCTGCCTGGTGCCCTGGGTGTCACCCCACCAGGGGTCTCCCCCCCGCCCTCGCTGCCCTGTGCCTGGCTGCTCGGCTGAGCGCTCGTCCCAGGTGCTCTGCTCTGAGGATGGCCCGAGGTGCGGGGCACAGGTGGCCCACCAGGGAAGGGCAGGGGGGCCCCGGCCTAGTGTCCCTCAGGGGCCCGCAGCAGTCGCGGGCTGGGTCCTCCCTGCTGTGGGGAGGCAGCACCAACGGGGGGGGGGGCTTTGACACTGTCCCTCGCGAGCTCGCCCGGCCCCCTGAGCCCTCAGTTCCACGTGGTGGGCAGCGTGAGTCACGGGAGTGGGTGGCAAAGCCTCCTCTGGTTCCGGTCCATTTTCTCTTCGTCAGACTCAGTCACGCGCCTTCTTCTTTTCAGGCCAGCACCAGGAGCCTTGCAGAATGGGTAATCAATTTCAATAATAAGTTAAATGGGTTTGCTTTTGTTCCCAGGAAAACTCCCACTGGGAGAGGGGTTTTTAAAAGACTCCTGGGTTGAGTTTTACTGCTGAACCTGGGCCTCCAGCTGCTCCTGAGCTAATTGAGTGCAGAGTGGGACAAACAGGGTGGGGAGCCAGGGCTGCCGCCCACTCAGCCATGCAGGATGCAGACACCCGGGGACTTCGGGGAGCCTCCCAGGCAGTCCCGGCAAACGCCCCCACAGCCCATGTTCCCTGGGACCTGTCACAAACATGGCATGTCCCTGCACACCTGCTCAAACGTCACTTTGGTGCCACCTTGCTTCTCCCAGAAAGATCACAAGGCTTCTAAGACAGGACGGGGTCCATCAGACACAGCCGTAGTGACCTGTGTGAGCCTTATAGAGCCCGGGCCAGGACTCTGCTCTGTCCTGGGCCCGGCCCGGGGCTCTGCAGCCACCATGAGGCTCCATACACCCCATGGCGAGCCGGTGTCCTGGCACAGAACCTGGCAAGGTTGGCGGATGGGTGAATGTTGGAGGCGTGAGTGGGTCCTCTCTGGGTCATGGGTCTCTCCAGGTGGAGCATGTGCTTCGCTCCCTGGGGAACCAGAGAACACGCTTGCCATTCTGTGTCAGACTCTGCTGTGCGCCACGCACGCTCAGTAAGCACCAGTGGGGGGCCGAGTCCGGCTGCAGCGGGGGCCTCCTGGGTGGTCTGGAATTCGGAGATGAGAGGAACCCTGAGTGGGCAGGTCTCCTTTGATAGTTCCTCAAAGCGCCTGCAAACATCTTTGCGGTGTGATCTCTCAGTGAGCTCACGGTGTCGTGACTAGGGGGACATTTCTTTGGCTGGGAACTAGATAAAGATGTTGTCTTGCATTAAGGGTCATTTTGTACTGAGCCCTGGCTTCCGGCCCGACTCACCGCCGGCAAGTGGCTTGTGCTGCCGGGGAAGTGAGGCTGCAGATGCCTCTCGCCTCCTGCGTGCTGCCCGCCCCTGGAGGACGGCGGGAGAGTCAGCCACACACTTAGGCTCGCTCCTTTCTTTAGTACCTGGAAAATAGGGCCGGCACGATGAAATCCATGTGACGTGACTCCACCTCGAAGACTCCACGGTCCCACCTGCTGGGCCATGGGAGGTTTCCCTCTGGATGTGAGGAGCTGAGCTTCATCCTTAGGGAGAAAACCAACCAACCAGCCTCAAACCCACCCACCAGCTAACCAGTACACCAACTAACCAACCAGCCACAAACCCACTGCCCGCTAACCAATCCACCAACCAACCAACCAACCAGCCACAAACCCACTGCCCGCTAACCAATCCACCAACCAACCAACCAGCCACAAACCCACCCACCAGCTAACCAGTACACCAACCAACCAACCAGCCACGAACCCACCCACCAGCTAACCAGTACACCAACCAACCAACCAGCCACAAACCCACTACCCGCTAACCATTCCACCAACCAACCAACCAACCAGCCACAAACCCACCCACCAGCTAACCAATCCACCAACCAACCAACCAGCCACAAACCCACCCACCAGCTAACCAGTACACCAACCAACCAACCAGCCACGAACCCACCCACCAGCTAACCAATCCACCAACCAACCAACCAGCCACAAACCCACCCACCAGCTAACCAATCCACCAACCAACCAACTAGCCACAAACCCACCCACCAGCTAACCAATCCACCAACCAACCAACCAGCCACAAACCCACTGCTGGCTAACCAATCCACCAACCAACTAACCAACCAGCCACAAACCCACCCACCAGCTAACCAATCCACCAACCAACCAACCAGCCACAAACCCACCCACCAGCTAACCAATCCACCAACCAACCAACCAGCCACAAACCCACCCACCAGCTAACCAATCCACCAACCAACCAACCAGCCACAAACCCACCCACCAGCTAACCAATCCACCAACCAACCAACTAGCCACAAACCCACCCACCAGCTAACCAATCCACCAACCAACCAACCAGCCACAAACCCACTGCCCGCTAACCAATCCACCAACCAACCAACCAACCAGCCACAAACCCACCCACCAGCTAACCAATCCACCAACCAACCAACCAGCCACAAACCCACCCACCAGCTAACCAATCCACCAAACAACCAACCAGCCACAAACCCACCCACCAGCTAACCAATTCACCAACCAACCAACCAGCCACAAACCCACACACCAGCTAACCAATACACCAACCAACCAACCAGCCTCAAACCCACCCACCAGCTAACCAATACACCAACCAACTAACCAGCCACAAACCCACCCACCAGCTAACCAATCCACCAACCAACCAATCAGCCACAAACCCACTACCCGCTAACCAATCTACCAACCAACCAACCAACCAGTCACAAACCCACTACCAGCTAACCAATAAACCAACCAACCAACCAACCAGCCAGCCACAAACCCACCCACCAGCTAACCAATACACCAACTAACCAACCAGCCACAAACCCACTACCCGCTAACCAATCTACCAACCAACCAACCAACCAGTCACAAACCCACTACCAGCTAACCAATAAACCAACCAACCAACCAGTCACAAACCCACTACCAGCTAACCAATACACCAACCAACCAACCAGCCACAAACCCACCCACCAGCTAACCAATCCACCAACCAACCAACCAGCCACAAACCCACCCACCAGCTAACCAATCCACCAACCAACCAAGCAGTCACAAACCCACTACCAGCTAACCAATAAACCAACCAACCAAGCAGTCACAAACCCACTACCAGCTAACCAATACACCAACCAACCAACCAGCCACAAACCCACCCACCAGCTAACCAATCCACCAACCAACCAGTCACAAACCCACCCACCAGCTAACCAATCCACCAACCAACCAACCAACCAGCCACAAACCCACCCACCAGCTAACCAATCCACCAACCAACCAACCAACCAGCCACAAACCCACCCACCAGCTAACCAATCCACCAACCAACCAACCAGCCACAAACCCACCCACCAGCCAACCAATCCACCAACCAACCAACCAGTCACAAACCCACTACCAGCTAACCAATACACCAACCAACCAACCAACCAGTCACAAACCCACTACCAGCTAACCAATCCACCAACCCCCAGCCACGGAGCCGGCCGAGGGCCCTCTGGAGGTGAGCGGCCCCTGCCCGGGGCTCCCCTCGCTCCTCCTGGCCGAGGACCTTGCTAGTTGGAGAAGGGCCAGGGCAGGTCTGAGGCCGGGAGAAGCTGCAGGAAGGCCAGCGGGCTGCTCACGGCTCCCTCACCCGGGGCCTCTGCGGCCGGACGTCCATGACCCTGCCCGGAGCCGTGCTTGCCTCCTCAGTGCCCAGGTGCCGCTCCTAGGACCCCGTGGCCTCTCTCAAGCCGGCTGCAGTCATGTCTTTGCATTCCGCGGCTTCTACTCAGGGAATGGGGCGACTGTGTGGCGTGATGAGGGGACACGGCCACTCAGTGTGACTGGCGCTGGGCACTCACATGGTCCTGGCTTGGGGGGCCGCCCTGTTCTCGGTGGGAAGCGCCTCTCTTGCCCCTGAGCTGGGGCAGCTGCTCTGGGACGCTGGGCAGGCAGCACACTAAGCCAGCCACGGTGACAGCCTCGGGTACAGAGCCCTGCCTGTGTGGGGACAGGCGCAGGACGGAGGGCACCCTGCAAAGGGCACGGTCACTGGTCCAGTGGCCACCACAGGACAGAACACCATGAGGGACGAGGCGCTGCTGTCACTCGTGGCCACTGAGCCCTTCTCGGGCATCCTGCTCTCTGGTCAGCCTCCCCAGCAACCCCGGGTCTGTGCTATCTCCGGGCACTTTCCTGGGTCTGTCTGCAGCTGGCCCCCACCACTCCCATCCGGCACAGCTGAGCTCTCAGGTGGCACTTCGCCAGGAGGACCCGGAGCGCTGCTGCCCCCAAGTCCAAGTCCGGGTAGCCATGTTTGATCCTCCTGCTGCCTGAAGGGTCCCTGAGCCTCTCCCTCTGAGGCCCCGCAGCCTGCCCTCCTCCTGCCCAGGCCGCCTCGGCTGCTCCCTGCCCCTCCACCCCATCTGGCGCTCAGCGTCCTCTGGCTGCTCTCCGCCTTCTGGATCCCCACTGTGTCGGCCGTCCCCTTCCCCCTGGTCACAGCCCAGGTGACATCCCCACCTCCCCTGGAAGGCACCATCCCTCAGGGCTCCCTCCTGTCCCCATGTCCCCTGTGGAACCCGGCATGGAGATTTGTGCACCTTTCCAAGTCCACAGCATGTGGCTCCTCGAGGACAGGGACCACATCGGGCGTCTTTGCAGCAGAGGCGGCAGGTCGGGGGTGTGCCACAGTGGCAGGCCCCAGCCTGGGGGACAGGGACCACATTGGTCATCTTTGCAGCAGAGGCGGCAGGTCAGGGGTGTGCCACAGTGGCAGGCCCCAGCCTGGAGGACAGGGACCACATGAGTCATCTTTGCAGCAGAGGCGGCAGGTCGGGGGTGTGCCACAGTGGCAGGCCCCAGCCTGGGGGACAGGGACCACATGAGTCATCTTTGCAGCAGAGGCGGCAGGTCGGGGGTGTGCCACAGTGGCAGGCCCCAGCCTGGGGGACAGGGACCACATTGGTCATCTTTGCAGCAGAGGCGGCAGGTCGGGGGTGTGCCACAGTGGCAGGCCCCAGCCTGGAGGACAGGGACCACATCGGTCATCTTTGCAGCAGAGGCGGCAGGTCGGGGGTGTGCCACAGTGGCAGGCCCCAGCCTGGAGGACAGGGACCACATCGGTCATCTTTGCAGCAGAGGCGGCAGGTCGGGGGTGTGCCACAGTGGCAGGCCCCAGCCTGGAGGACAGGGACCACATCGGTCATCTTTGCAGCAGAGGCGGCAGGTCAGGGGTGTGCCACGGTGGCAGGCCCCAGCCTGGGGGACAGGGACCACATGAGTCATCTTTGCAGCAGAGGCGGCAGGTCAGGGGTGTGCCACAGTGGCAGGCCCCAGCCTGGAGGACAGGGACCACATCGGTCATCTTTGCAGCAGAGGCGGCAGGTCAGGGGTGTGCCACGGTGGCAGGCCCCAGCCTGGGGGACAGGGACCACATGAGTCATCTTTGCAGCAGAGGCGGCAGGTCAGGGGTGTGCCACAGTGGCAGGCCCCAGCCTGGAGGACAGGGACCACATCGGTCATCTTTGCAGCAGAGGCGGCAGGTCGGGGGTGTGCCACAGTGGCAGGCCCCAGCCTGGAGGACAGGGACCACATCGGGCGTCTTTGCAGCAGAGGCGGCAGGTCAGGGGTGTGCCACAGTGGCAGGCCCCAGCCTGGAGGACAGGGACCACATGAGTCATCTTTGCAGCAGAGGCGGCAGGTCGGGGGTGTGCCACAGTGGCAGGCCCCAGCCTGGAGGACAGGGACCACATCGGTCATCTTTGCAGCAGAGGCAGCCGGTCAGGGGGTGTGCCACAGTGGCAGGCCCCAGCCTGGAGGACAGGGCGCCCGGGCGAGGCTGATTCTTACCCAGCGGGGTCTGCCTCTTTCCCTTGGCGAAGAGGCCTCCTGTCCGCAGCTGTTGCCATCCTCTGGTGCCTGGATCGTGGTGCTGGGTGAAGGCTGTGTGATGACTGCTGTTGTCCTTTCAGGGTCCCCGCCATGGTGGCCTGGCCAGCACGTACGCAGTGCCGACCTGGCCTCAGACCCCAATCGGGAATGGCTGGGGCAGAGACAGCAGGGTCCCGGGACACTGCCTGCAGACCACGCCCCAGGACAGCAGGGCCAACCAAGTACTTCCTCTCTGAGGCCAGCCCCAGCCCTCCCCTGTGGTCCCCGCAGGCCCCTTGGAGCAGTCATGGAGCTGTGCGCCTGCCCCGTCCAGCGCCCTCCATTCTAGGGAGGCTGAGCCTGCAGCCCGCAGCCCTCCTGGCCAGGAAGCGTTTCCCACTCTGCTCAGGGCCTCCCAGAGGGGGCTGCTGACCCTCGCCTGCCCTGGGGGGCGCAGCCTGACTGGCTGCTCGCAGGAGGCACCCGGGCTGGGTGCCACGGAAGGTGCCCCTCCTGCACCTCTGCCATACCCGGGCTCCCCCGGGCCAGGCTGCCCCTGCCCTGGCCACCTGCCCGTGCCTTCTGCCCGGGCAGCCTCCTGCCCAGGTCCTTGGCGGTCCTCTCCCCAGACCCCGCCTGTCCGTGCCCTCTGCGCGTCTCTCTGGGGAGCCCCAAGCGGTGATGATCACCCCTCTTTGTATTTCTTCTGTGTCTCGAGCATCTGTTGCCACCACACAGGCCACTTTGGCGTAATGACTTATTCACTGTGGAGTGCACCTTGTGTCGTCTGGTTGTAACGCCAGCTAGGAGGTGAGAGTCACTTATCATCAAAATTACTCTGGAAATTCCCTGAAATTGCCCGTAAGAGCTGTTCACGGGCTTTGTGTCAGTCACTCTGGAAGACCCATGGTGCACCTCACCTGGGGTGGCCTGGGGTTCACTAGGACCCTCGGGAGCCTCTCCGTTTCTTCGTGGGTGTGGAGGAGGCCCCACCTGCATCTTCAGCGAGAAGGCGCTGTCTCTCTCTGGTCAATGGTGGGGGAGACTCGAGAGCCGGGTTCTTTGGGGGGCTTTGCTGGCTGACCTTGCCACCTTCAGGGGCAGGAGCTCAGGAGCCAGGAGCGGGTGGGGCTTCCTCCCGGCTTCTGTCCAGTGATGGAGTCCCCAGAGGTGATGTGCCCACGGTGGCTCTGCAGGGGGAGGCAGTGCCCTGCTCGGTGGGAAAGAGTCTCTGGGATGAAGACCCCCACCAGGGACGCCTACGCCTGGGACCCCAGAGAGTGTGAGCCCACGCGCCCAGGTGGCCACATCCCGCCCAGGGAGCTGCTGCCCGCCGCGGTGGGGGCGGGGTGGGCGTGTCTGCCTTCTCATGGGGGCTTCGGCCCCGAGGGTTCGGGGGCCACTCTCGCCTACTCACCCCTTTCCCCTGGGGCCCAAGACTGCTGGACTCGGGGTGCTGAGCCGAGGGTCACTGGGGGGTGGATGAATGGGGATCTGAAGAGAAGGTCGAGGGCCCCCCCCCCCCGTCCTGCCCGGTGCTGTCTGTCTGGGGGGGGGGCCTGCAGAACTGGCTAGTGCAGGGGCTGGAGATGGTGAAGACCCCTCAAGGGGAAGGGGCTCTATCCTGTCAGCCCCTGCCCAGGGCAGCACGGTGCCCGGCAACGGAGGGGTGAGCAGGAAGGGGGGAGGGTGTGGGGGGCTTCCTAGAGGAGGGTCACTGACCGTGTCACCCCGACTCTGGGAGTCCCCTGGTGGACATGGTGGGGGAGGGAGGGCAGTGCTGACAGGGCGTGGCCTGTGGCCAGGCCAGGGCATGAGTGGCGGCGCTGGGCTCTGGGACCTGGGCCTTGGTGGACGTCCCCCCTTGCCCAGCCAGCTGCAGGTTGGGGACGGGATGACTGAGCAGGCTGGCGTCTGAGACTGGAGCCCGGTCCTGGGAGGAGACAGGTGGGCTCTGAATGCCCCGGAGCTTCCTGGCTGCCTGCCCCTGACTGGCTGCACCCAGGCCCTCCCTCGGGGTCTGGGGAACGGAGGCGGGATCTGGGTGCCCGTGGGCTCCAGCCCAGCCGGGCCCCTCGGTGAGCTGCGTGGATCCCTGGAGGCGTGAGAGGACCCCGCTGTCCTGCTTGAGTGTTGTGATTGATGCGTTTGGAGCAGGGTTTGCCTTTTCAAGTCTCACCCAACCCAACCTGCTTTATTCATCTTCTTCAACCCCCTGCAGAGCCCAGCAGAGGCCAGGCCAGTCCCCTCAGCGCAGGGGTGGGACGGCAGCACCTGGAGCTGTGTCCCCTGAGTCCCCTGGGCCTGCCCTGCCTGTCTGCAGCTCCACCTCCCTCAGCTGAGCCCGGCAGGACTCCGCGCCCAGGTGGCTCTGCTAGCAGCAGACTAAGGGTGCCAGGGGAGAGAGACTCCTGCATGTGCCCCAGCCGTTCCAACCCTGGGGTGTGCGCCCTCTCCGACCCCCTCCCCAGTCCCACTCAGCCAGGGTTAGGACGAGCTTCTGTCACATCATCCCCGGGCGTGGGGCAGGATGCAGGACTCCATCCACAGACAGCTCTCTGGGAGTGGAGACCCCGCTCCCCTGGGGTCCCCTTGCCAGGCGCCCTTGATGAGGGTAAATCACACCAATCAATTCTGGCCACCCTGGCCCCAGGGTTAGGCCATAAAAATGACCATCGGTCCCGGCCCCGCTGCGCTGGTGCTCAGAGGAGCCATCTCAGTCTGACCGCGGTTGACAGGTCTCTGACTGAGAGCTCAGACTGAGAGCTGGGAGGGGATGTCCTTGTCCCTGGTGTCCTAGCCGGTGTTGGGGCGTGGGGGGGCCGCAGGCCAAGGGCTGACTCCAGGACGGAGGGCTGGACTCAGGGGTGTCGGGGCAGCACTCAGTCAGCTCTGCTTCTGCCTAAGGCGTGGGGTGAGCCCCCCTCCCCGCTGCGAGCCTCAGTCCCCTTCCTGTCCCCATCCTACCCAGCTCGGAGCCCGCTTACCCATGCCCTCGTTTCTGTAATTCCACGCCCCTCTTGTCCAAGGAGGGAACCAAGCCCCTACGACGCTCTCCGCGAGGCTGGGAACAGGCCGCCCTGTCCATTCCTTTATCTCACATTTAGCACCTGCTGTATGCCAATCACAGGGCTCACAGGCACAGGGGAAGCTCCCCCGCCCGGGAGGGCCCTGGTGGCACACACTGTGCCAGGAGGAGACAAGGGCTCAGAGGGAAGAGGGCGTGGGTGAAGGTCACTGGGGGTGCTATGACCACACCTGAAGGAGAGGCCGGGGGGCGTCCCGAGTCCTGCAGAAGGTGCAGCTTCCCGCTCCTTATTCCTATCTTCCCCTCCGTGGCGGACGAGGCCTCCCGTGCGCCCCACACACCGGGACAGGATACCCAGTGGGGTGTGCACCCTCCCTCCAGGAGGGAGTCATCTGTCCACCCAGGGAACCTCGGGCGTCACGGGAGTCTCTACCTCTGGGCAGTGGGGCCACACTCTGGCTAGAGGCCTCATGGGAGGCCGGGAGCAGGAGGCCTCAGGGAGAGGACAGCCTGTGGACAGAGACCCGATGGAGACTTGAAGGAAGGACGCGGTGAACACCATGGAGGCTGGGGACCGGTGGGGTCCGGTGTCAGGTGGTGGCCGAGGTCTGGGTTGGACTGTGGGGAGCGGGCGGCTGGCAGGTCCCAAGACACGACAGTCCTTTCTCTTCACCCAGAAGTTCAGGTCCTGGGAGGGTGTCAGAGGCTCAGCCGGGCAGCAGGCAGGGGACCAGGGCACTTCAGAGCAGGCCACAGATGCAGCAGGGCAGGCTGGCTGTGTCGGGCCGCCACTCCCACGGGCCGTTCACAGGCTGCCTTCCCCGAGCATCATAGCAGGGCTGTCCTCAAGGGCCGGCCTCCATGTCTAGGTGCCTGCACTCCACTGGAGCAGAGGACAAGGATTCAGCTCCCACACTGGCTCCGCCCCTCCAGCTCCCTTCGTGGGGTCTCCTGGGACACGGGGCAGGTCTCCCAGCCCAGCTCCCAGCTCCCAGCTCTCTGCTTGGGCTGAGGCTCTTCTGAGGTTGGGCCTCCGTGGCTCAGCACCTGCCGGCTTTCTCCTGGGCCCTGGGCAGCCCGGCTGTTCTAGTCTCCGTTCTCTCTCCCTCGGCTCAGCTCGACATCGCCTGGCCAGCTCCTCCTTCACCTGGAAAAGCCCTCTTGCCCCACTGTCCTCCCTACAATCCTAGTGGAGGCCAGGCCAGCACCCTGGCCCCTCCCTCCCTGGGACCAGCCCGGTGCTGCATGCTCTGCCGCAGGTGTCCTCCTGCCCAGGGCAGGGGGGACGGCACACTGCAGGCCACTGGAGTGCCTAAAGGGCTGCAGCCTCAGCGTCCTGGTTTAGGGTGATGCACAGCTTGAGTGATGGGAGGAAGGTGCGATTCCTGCCCTGAGGGGTTCTCAGTTCCCCAGGCCTGCAGGGACCGACCCCAGCCCCCGTGGAGGGCCCTGTGCAGGAATCAGCTTCTCTAGGAGGCTGAGGGCCCCCGCACACCCCACCTGGGCCCTGGCTGGCAGGTGCTCTTTGTGTCCACCCTGGATCTCTCAGTCTCCTTCCAGAGCTCGCCCACACCCACTTGCCATTTTTCCTCTTCTAAGGAGCCTGCCTCTTGCAGTCATGTCCCCCATGTATGCTGGCACTGGCCAGTGACAGGCCATCAGGGTGGTCGCCAGCGGCTGGCAGTGTCCCTCTGGGGGGTGGGCAGAAGGTAGTCTTGCTCTCGGGTGGAGGGTGCCCACCGGGCTCAGCCCCTCACTGGTCCCACCCTGTGCCATGCCCAGCGGCTGGGCTCTGGCCTGTGGGGTGCTGCAGGGCAGGCGCCAGGTGACTGCAGGCGACTTCCATTCCCAGGCTCCAGGTTTGCTTGGTGGCTTCCATGGCCTGGGTTTCATCCACCCGTCCCCACGGGACCCCACACCCAGCAGGGCACCGGTGGCTCCAGTGCCCGGCAAGTCTCTCCCAGGAGGTGAGGGCACGGGGTGGGGGACATGTCTGCTTTATTCCTTCCTGTCACCAGCGTTGAGTCCCCGCCTGGCGCCCAGCGATCTCCCGAGGCACTGGTGGGGTCCAAGTGATGCTGGCACCCGTGACACGTGTGGAGGCACACCCCATCCCTACCATGAGTGCCAGAGGACGGTCCCCTCCCTCGCCATCCTGCTGAGCTCCCACCGTGGCCACCTTGGCTCGGGGTCACTCAGGTCCGGCTTCTTTCCATGATGACCACTTTATATTCCCACCTTGAGGTCTGGCAAAAAATACTGAATCCGTTGTTCTCGATTCTGTCGTCTTGACGCCTCGTGTGGCGGGAGCAGCTCCATGATCCCTGGGAGCCTGCTCCCTGCTCCCGGATGGAAGTCGGGAGGTCTCTTCTTGTTTCACTCGTAAACTATTCTAAAAAGTGCGGATTTTCCTGATTCCATCGCTCTTCTCCCTCATGGCTCCCCTCACTGCTCCTGGGAAGCGAGGCCCTGATGACCGCTGGCCACTGACCGCTAGCCGTGGTGCTGAATTCCTGGCCCGCCGCCTGTGCAGGAGGTGGGTGGTGGGGTGCGCCCCTCCCTCCCCACTGTGCCCCTGGGAGCTCAGACACTGTCCCCCAGAGGGAAGGGCTCAGAGGGGCAACGCCCAGCAGTGCACTGGGGCTGCTGCTGAGACAGGTGTGGCTGGTGTCCCACTGGGACACACAGGGACAAAGGCAGCTTGGGCTCTTCCCCGTGGGCGAGGGTGGGCCGCCTGCCCATGTCTCTGAGTTCTGGCTTCATTGTTTTCAGAACAGGCTGAACAGACTCAGCCCTTGTGGCCTCTGGGGGTGAGGTGACATGGCAGGTCCAGGTCTTGTCCCGGGGGGTCTGTGGGACCCTCCTCGGCCAGGACTGGTGGAGAACCTGGAGGGGACCTCATCTTTCAAGTCCTGGTGCCACCTCCTGGGTCACCTTACGGCTGTTTCCCACTGAGCCAGACCTGTGCTTGCCCTTGACCTTGGGTGGGGGAGCTCGACCTCCTGTCCTCCTTGAGAGGCCACAGTAGGACACCCTCCAGGACAGAGCTCCTGCAGCCTGTCCTCCCCACAGCGGGCTCCAGGCCCTGCAGAGGCCAGACCTTGGGACGCAGCCTCGCTGGCACCCTGCGCACCTCGGCTGGGGACAGAGCTCCCCCAGGACAGGATCTGCCTGTGCTTCTGCCAGCTGCCGTCCCTGCTCCGGATCCTTGCTGGCCAGACCCCCACTTCAGGGAAGAGAGACGCCTGTGGGCACCAAGAGGCCCAGCAGAGCCCTGTCGTGGACCTGCCCTGCCGCGGACCTGCAGGTGTGTGCTTCTCACTAAGCACAGGTGCTGGCACAGGGCAGGGGAGCAGTGCCCTGCAGCCGCAGGAGGTGGCCAGCAGGAGGTGGCCTTTGTTTATTTACTTCCTTTGAAATGGAGGCGGCCTGCAGAGAGGTGTTCAGTTCTTGGCCTGCCTGCGGCCTTCCTGGACCTTGAGGTCAGGAGTCCCCCGGTGCTCTTTCTAAACAGTGCAGGGGATTAAGATCCACCCCCGACCCAGCCACCACCCAGCCTGGGCACAGGCACCAGGCACTGCAGGCTGAGGGCAGCCTGGGAAGGTGACTGAGTGGGGACGAGGAGGAGTGAAATCCATGCTCTGGACGCGTGGGGCAGGCAGCTGCCGCAGGGTGGGGGGCTGCGAAGACTGTGCCTGGGCCACCTGGGGTCCTCCTTGGACGCAGTCGCTGGCTGCAGACAGAGGCTGTTGGAAGAGATGCGCTCAGCCAGATGGCCTGGTGTCCTGCAGGGCCTCTGGACACGCCCCCACCGTCACCTTCCTGCACTTCTTAGGTGCTGTCCGAGCTGATCCCTGCCTTGACAAGGGACTTATGGCCCCTGCCACCATCCTCTGGGAGAAGCAGGGAGGCCCACAGTGGAGGCTGCCTTCCCCGGGCCAACAGCGCCCCTGCCAGGCTTTCAAAGACGGTGCCCTTCCGAGCAGTCCTGCTGGGTGGCGATGTCACCTCTGCCTAGGGGAGGGGTCCAGCAGTAGAGAGGTGAGGCGGCAGGACGGCAGAGCGGGTGCCACCACTACCCAGGGGGCCCCAGCTCAGGACTCACGCCTGGCGGATGAACCAGCCTGGAAGCAGCCAGTCATGTGGCTCCCCTCTCCAGAACCTTCTGAGGCTGATCCTTGGCTATCAGCCAAGGTGGTAGGATCACTGGGGTCCCTTACAGGTGACAGGTGACCTACCACAGTTATGAGTCCAGGAAAGGGCTGTGAGATCTGCATTTTAGGAGGCTTTAGAGGATGGCTCTGCGGCTGCTGGGGGCTGGAAGGAGGTGGTGACACAGCCACGTCCCCACAGCAGGGTATGCAGGGCTGAGTGACCCCTGCCTAGGCCTGTGGGTGGGTGGTGAGCAGGGCAGAGGTGGCCTCTGTCTGCCTAGAGTGTCACCCAGCAGGGGCAGAGGACAGACAGACAGCAGATGCTGGACAACCCAGGCATTGCTTCAGGGAGCTGGGTGCTGTTTGAGGTGCAGGTGGCCGTCATAGCCTTCGGGGGCCTGAGTGGACACTCCCCTCCACCTGACTCCTCCTACATGGGCACAGGAAGGGGCGGGGCGTGGGGAGGTGGCCAGGGAAGGACCCCAGCAGGGTTGGACTGCCTGTAGGCAAAAGAGAGCCATCCACCTTCCTGCACTTAGTAGGTGCTTTCCTAGCGCAAGTGCCCTCTTGAGGCTGCTGTTCAGGTGGGAAGAGACTGTGGAAGTGATTCCCTGGGCAGGGAGGTGCCTGGCCCCCAGAGAGGTGAGCAGAGCTCGGGGTGAGCGTCTCCTCCTCTGCTGGCCTTGGAGAGGAAATTTGAATTTACAGACCCAATTCCAATGGGGTTATGGACGGCAAAGAGAAGAGCACACAGCCCAGGGGCCAGGTGCACCCTCGATTAGCTCCTGGTTATTTATTTGTCCTGAAGAAGTGCTCACAGTGGCAGGACAGCCGCTGGCTTCACAGATGGTGCCCGAGGACTGACCCTGCCGAGAGACGGGCTCAGCAGCGCTCCGACACTGAGTTCACACAGACTTCACTCCAGTTGTTAGGAGGAGCAGTGGGTTTACATGCTTGCGGCTCGGCAGTGCTCACGGAGCTGCCTGCGGCTGCTCTGGCCCAGGCTGTGCCCTGCCGTCCGACTGCTGCTGGGCAGAGGCCACTTGGCCAGTCTGCCCAGGACTTGGCTTCTCCTCAGCCGTGCAGGGCCCGGCTGGCGACAGCACCGTGGATCCTCACCGCTGTGGATCCTCACTTACTGCAGGCTCTCACTGCGAGCCCTGCTGCCTGGACGTTGGCCGCAGCGTCCCTCCCTGAGCACAGGCCATGGTCCTGCGGGGAGGCCCCCAGCCTAGACCAGGTAAATCCCCGTCATCCTCTCAGCAGGGCAGTGGCTGTCCCACCAAGGGCAGACCAGCAGCCAAGACCAAGGACACAGGGAGAGAGGAAATCCGCAGCCCCAGCCCTGGGGGTCCTGCAGGCCCCCTGCCCAGGGTGGCTGCAGGCCACTCAGCTCTTGTCTTGTCCCTCTCTTCTCTGATGACAGACTTCTGCTTTGGCACCACCTCCGGGAAGCCCTCCATCCCCACCGCCGCGGTGCTCCGTGTGTTCTTCACCTTCTGGCCCACCCCTCTCCCCAGCAGGTGCTTCTCTATCCCCGTCCCCACAGTGTCACTGTTTCTGGGCATACTCAGGTCTCCCTGGCAGACTCTGCCCAGGGGTGGCTCTCAGGTCAGTGGGGACGCCGGGGACCCCTCTCCAGGTAAGTCCTGGGGCAGCTCAGAGCACAGAGCGATTAGGTGGAGGGTGTGTGTGTCTGGCGGCACAGGTGGGACTCCTCTGTGGCCTGCTGCTTGTCACCTCTCCTGTGGGGTGGGCCTCGACCCACTTGCAGGGGCAGCTCTCTCCCTGTCCCGGGGGCAGGGCCTGAGGACTGGCGGCTGCAGGCGCTCAGATGCCGCAGGCCTGGGTGAACCAGGAGTCGAAGGACCTAGGGGGCTGAGGTCCCAAGGAGAGGAAGGTCAGAGATGCTGATGGAAGTGTCCCCAGACATGTCCTGGGGCCCAGACTTACTGCAT
This sequence comes from Ictidomys tridecemlineatus, assembly GCF_052094955.1. Taxonomy (NCBI): domain Eukaryota; kingdom Metazoa; phylum Chordata; class Mammalia; order Rodentia; family Sciuridae; genus Ictidomys; species Ictidomys tridecemlineatus. The sequence goes on along the minus strand of NC_135482.1, from coordinate 1,940,907 downwards.
CATGGGCTGTTGGTAGAGGAGGCTCCTGTGACCTGGCATCTCACTGTTTCTGTCACCCCATTGGGACTGGCGTCCTGAGGGGAGAGTTTGCCAGGCTGCAGAGGGGCCTGGTGGATGGGAGGAGGAGAGAGGGGCACGGTCCCCGGCCCCCTGCCACCCAGGGACGGGCCTCTGCAGGGAGGGCCGCTCCACCCAGGCCTCTGCTCATCTCAGCCCTTTTTTTTCCACCTTGTAAAATTTGCCATTTGCTATTAAATGTTGTTTATGGTGTTTTTGCAAGGATAAAAATTTTATTTTTATGTAGTAAAATAGCAAAATCTATCAATCTATCTTTATGGTGCTCTGGGTTGGCGCCAGGCCTGGGAAGGGTCCCTGTCCTGAGGTCAGGACATGAAGCACTCACCTCCGTTTGTTGCACTTCTGTGACGGTTTCTGTCTCTGCCTGGCACGCCACTCACCTTTAACTGGCCAGTGAGGGGCAGAAGGGCGAGGCTGCGAGTCCTCCAGGTCGGGCTCACGCGCCCACGCCCAGCCGCTGCTGCGACCCTGATGTGCGGAAGGAGCTCCTCTGGCCCTTCTTGTCACTCTGCGTGTTCTTGCCCAGTGTCCAGTGGCTTTGATCAGCACAGCTTTGCAGTGCCTTCCCTCCTGCTGAAAGTGCAGAAGGAAGAGAGAATAAGCACTGTCCCCTCGACCGCACGGCGGAGGCTCGCCTCCGTGGCTCCCTGAGGTGTCCTCTTCGTAAAGCAAATGCACCTTCCAGAAGCACAAGTCCCGGGCGTCTCCACGAACCCGCGTTGCAGGGCGGCTCTCCCGGTCCTACTACTAGCCCTCAGCCAGCACATCCTGGGGAGAAGTCCCCTCTGGCTCCTGTGGCCGCGTGTCTGCTTCTCCCATCACCCGTCACCGTCAAGTTCGTGTGAATTTTGGAATCAGCATTGGTGTCTTCATTCTCTGGGTCTGTGTGTGGGTGGCCACGATGCTGGTCTGAGCATTTACAACCTACAGATACGGCGTCATATTTCATTGGCTTTTTAGTCTCCTCCCTGGTGCTGAGATCTGAGTTGTCGGAGGTGCCTTGTGAGGCATCCCACATCGAATGTGTCTGTCCTCCTCTTTGGTGACGGACACCGGGTGTTTCTGACTTTCTGGTAGCAGGACAGTGCTGCAGCCGACGTGAGCAGGACCAGCCTGGTGCAGACGCGGACCTCCGCAGGGGCTACCACCGGGGGATGGACCGCCAGGCTTTTCTGCAGGGGAGTGTGGCAACTTACCCCACCGGTTGTCTCAGAGTCCCTGTTGGTCACCTCTGCCAACCCGTGGTTTTCCGGAATTGTCCTTCTGTGTGGTTTAGCGTCTACCTGCCTGATCTCTAGAGAAGCGGGATTCCATTTGTGATCTCACCGGCCGGGTTCCTAAGCCCCTGGGTGCTTCTCTGCACTGTCGCCACTGGGGCCCTTCCTGTTGATTGGCAGGAGACATTCCCTCATCTGGATACCAGTTGCCGGCGGCTTCAACGACAATGACTCTTCCTGGTGTGTGGCTCAGGTTTTAGGTTTCAGGTCTGTTTCTGGTAACTTCTTGTCGAATGTTTAAAACATGTTTTAGTCGCCTTTTTTCACTGCTGTGACCGAAAGACCTGACCAGAACAGTCAGAGGAGGGAGAGTTTATTTGGGGCTCGTGGTGTCAGAAGTCTCAGTCCACAGACGGCCAGCTCCACTCCTTGGGGTCAAGATGAGGAACATCGAGGTGGAGGAGGGCGGCGGAGGGACGCCGCTCAAAACTTCACACCGGGAAGGACGTAGGGAGTCCACCCACCAGGTACCAAGTACACACCCCAAAGGCACACCCACCCGCCCCAGTTACCACTCCGTCCCATCAGGGGTCCATGCCCTGGAGGGCCAGGCTCCCAGCCCAGTCACGTCCCCTCCGAGCCCCTTGCATTCACGCATGAGCGTGTCGGGCGCCTCACGCCCAGACCCCAGCAAGGCGCTCTTCACGCGGTCACACGTTCCTCCGTGTGTGGTGCTGACTGCTGTCCCATGGTCACATTGCAGTGTTGAGAACACAGAGGTGACCCCTGTGGTCGGTATTTGCATATGGTGTGACCCCAGGACATCCTTTCACTTTGCCCGTCGTCACCATCCCTGTTTGACCCAGCTCTGCCCAGGGGGGAGGGATGCCTGGGTCACGGCCCTCCACACACACGTGGCCGTGGGTTTGGACACTGGACCCGACATTAAGCATCTTGAGCCGTCCCACGTGTTTTCACTACGAAACTTTGTGGTGGATCCTTGTCTGTGGCCCTCGCCGGAGGAAGAGTCCATGTGTGTTCTTTTCCTACAGAACTGTTTGGTGCACTTTTAGATATTTGCTTTTGGGGGACTTTGAGCTTCCTTTTTTAGTACGAGTGTTTTAAACGTGGATAAAAGTGCCTACTCCAATGCCCTCTTTCCTCTCTGAGAGACTCGTGGATTTTTGCTTCTGATCTTCCCCCGGGACGAGGCTTGGTGTTGTTTTTAAATGCAGAAGGTTGTGGACGGAGCGAGCCCACTGATCTCCGTTCCCGTTTCCTTCCTGCCTCTGCTGCCCGTGTCCTTTCCGTGAACCTCCGTCAGGCTGCTGCAGGCCTGGGCTCCGTCCTGAGCTGGAGTCTGAGGTGCACACACAGCTTTACCTGCTGCCCCACTGTGCGCCTTACGGCGCTCTCTCTTTGGTGCGCCTTTGTTTGGATCCATTGCTGAATGTCACAGCAGCGTGATCCTTACCTGCGTCTCCCAGGGCACTCGAGCAGGCTCCTGTGCCTAGAGGAGTGGCTCCTGGGTCACAGGCAGAGCTCTGCGTCCTCTGCGTGCTCCTTATTGGCGACGGGATCTCAAGGCGGAACTTCTTGACCTGCGGTGGTGAGAGATGCGTCCTTGTCAGTAAGCCCTCCCACCCCCACCCCAGTCTGAGCAGCTTGCGGTCATTTTCTGTACTATTAGTTTCCAGCTGTGGGGATTTTGCATGTTTGCGTGTGGCGCTGGGCGGGAACCCAGGCCTGGCCGTGCTGGCCACGGGCTCCACCACTGAGCAAGCCCAGGTCTGGGTTTCGGTGGAGGCCATCTTGGCTCTTCTAACTGTGCTTTCTGATGACAGAGACGAGCTGGCGTCTCCTGCTCCCTTCTCCTGGCTCGAGTCACTGTCCTCCACATTCTGAGGTGGACCGCAGCTCGTCACCCCAGGCTCTGGCATCGTCCCCACACCCGGGCTCCGGGTGGCCCTGGCCATCCTTCCACACCCCACGCTGTGGCCTTGGCGGTGGCTCCCTCAGGAAGCCAAGTCCCACCTCCCAGCTGGGGCTCCCTGTCCTTGGGCTTCGTGCCCCTCTGTGGCCCTCCACAGGGATCACCACCCACGGGTGCACTTCCGGCCTTTCCTTCAAAACCACGCGTTTCTCTGTGCCCGCCTCGGGCCTCACGCCACCTCCACTTGGCAGGGAGGCCCTCGGTAGCCCCTCCACTCCCCACCCTTTCTGTCCTCCAAGCCCAGGGTGACCTGTGCTCAGGGCCTTCTCTGCCCCGTGACTCTTCCTCCTCACTCTGCCTCAGGACGGAGGTCAGGCGTTCACAGGTCTGCAGCGCGACCTGCCTCGGGAGAAGCTCAAGAGGACAGGGCCTGGGGTCTGGGTCACCGTCTGATTCTTCATGGGCCTTGAGAATCCTGGCAAGTCTGCAACCAAAGCCCAGGGACGGGGAACGCAGGGTCCTGAGACCGTGCTGGATGCTGTCCTGCAAATACCAACCATCCCAGCTCCTCACTGTGCCGAGTGCTTGGACCAAGTGTTTTAATTTTCTTTTCACTGCAGTGAGACATGCATAGCGTCCCCCGTTGAGCTGTGGACATGTGCATCTCAGTGGCTCTGGTCACATCACGTGGTTGTGCGGTGGTCGTCTTCCAGGCTGACCTGGAACTTTGTGCCATTAAACACCAACGCACCCTTTCCTCTTGCCCCACGCCCTGGGCACCTCTGCTTCCCGTCTCTGTGGGTCTGCACACTCCAGTAACCTCCTCCAAGGGGGAGCACACAGTGCTCGTCCCTCTCTGACCTGCTTGTGTCCCTAGCGCAGTGTCTTCAAAGTCCACCCATGTTGCAGCCTGTGTAGGATTTTCATTCCTTTTTATGGCCAAACACGGATCCACTGAATGTCCCACCACACTGAGCTTGCCCCCTCACCTGTTGGGGACCTGGTCACTGCCCTTCTGTTGTGGTGAAGTGGCCTGGCACTCGGTTGTGAACTGGTCATCTGAGTCCCCATGGCTTCCCACAGCTGAGGATGCAGCTCCCGGGAAGTGACGTGCTTCAAGGACAGTGGAGAGCAGGGTGCGGTGATGGCCACTGGTGACGTCTGCTCTGTGGGTTCAGGGACTCAGACTGGCTTGCTCGCCAGGGCACAGCTGATTCTAGAACAGTCCCTGGCACTAGTAGATACCCGTTAAGATTCCTAGCCTGAGTAACTGACCCATAGCCCCCTCTGACCTCTCCTTTGGGAACCTTCTATTGCACCTTGCTCCGTCGTTGGACAGAGGGGGTTGTATCACTACTGTCCAGAGAGTGTAGATGACCGTCTTGTTCACGAACCCTGGTTGGGAATTCTGGGTGCCTAACAGAGACACCACACCCAGGTTGTCAGGCAGCACTCTGTCTAGTAAGGTCAGTCCAGCTTCCCGTGGGTGTGAGGGTGATGAGGTCTGGGGACTACACCTGGCAGGGCCCGGAGGACAAGTCTGTGCAGGTCACAGAATCCTGTTTGCAGTGGCTCTTGAGGATCCTCACAGTAACTACTAATTTAAACAAGCTCAGAAAAAGTGACAGACTTCCATCAACTTACAGCAGTTTGCCCACCCCCCAGAGAGCTACAGACCCATGATGGTTTCTATGGTAACCAACAACAGATGGCATGGCTATGAAGAGCCACGATGAGCAGAAACGGGGACACAGCCGGGCTGTGGCGAGCCTGCCGTTGGCCTCAGGTGAGCAGTCCTTTCGCCCCGTGGCCTCTCATTTGTGCCACTGTCCTTTTCATAGTCAAAGCAAGGTAATCCTAGCAGGTAACAGTGCCCACAGCAGGCCTTCTGCGGGCAGCCGTCCTGTTTGACGGAGAATGGGGGGATCTCCACATCAGAAGGCCCTGGCCTCCAGAGGGCCAGACATGCTGGAAGGTTGAAATCAGGGAGAAGGTGGCAATTCCCCGCTCCACCTCCTGTCACCCAGCTGCCCGGCACCAGAAGCCCAGGTTTACATGGACCTCTGCCTTGTCTCTGAGATTAAGTCTGCATGAGGCGCCTGTGACACAATTCACTTTGTTCAGCCTCCTCGAGTGTTCTCCACTTCTTGTTCTGAGCATGTGGATTCCTTATTCTGATTTTGTCGCCCACTGTTCTGCTTCAGACCTGTTCTGTGCTCCACTTCCTGTTCTCAGTGTGACCCACTTCCTGACCTGAACCCTTCTGCTCACACATGAGTACAAGTGCCCAAAACATGTCCTTCATGGGCTCTGGGCACATTCCACTTCCTGTTCTCAGCACGTTCCTCTTCCTGTTCTTAGTGCATTGCACTTCCTGTTCTCAACATGTTCCACTTCCTGTTCCATTTCCTATCTGAGCATGTTCTGCTTCCTCTTCTGAGTGAGGGCGATGAAGAAGGCGTGGGCAGCCAGGGCGAGATGGCCATGAGGAGGTCCAGGGCAGGGCCAGAGCAAAGGAGCATGGAGAGCCTCTTCTGATGAGGTCACCTCCTGCTTGACCAGAGTGCTGGTGGACATGAGCCGGACCCCATCAGATAGACACTTGTGTACCTGTGCACCTAAGTGGGGGATCCAGTAGAAAAACTACAGGATTCGTGGACAGAGGGTGCACCAATCGACAACAGAAAGGAGCACATGGACAGGGAGTGAAGTGGCACCCCCTTTCTCCACAGAAAAGCCCTCCTCACCATGGCTGATTTTAGGACTGCCAGCCAAAGAGTCTCTGCAGCAGAGTCCAATGTAGGTAAACTTCCTGTTTTGTGTCGCCCTGTTTACTTGGCCACTGGCCGGGAAGATACCAGCACTCCAGGTGCTGGACACCCCCTTACAATAGGAGGGGATAAGGGAAGGAGAAGTTCCAGAGATCTCATCGAGAACAGGCCCAAACTCCCCACCAGATTCCTAGCTCTGGGCATCTTCTCTTCAGAGACATCCATCTCTGTATCTCTTTGCAATAAACCTGCTGCTTGCTTGCTGTCTGTGTCCTGTTCTTCAATTTTTTGCTGCATGGAGACAATGAACCCAGCAGCCCTAGGTGGTAACATGAGCATGTTCCACTTCCTGTCCTGAGTGTGTTCCACTTCCTGTCCTGAGTGTGTTCCACTTCCTGTTCGGAGTATGTTCCACTTCCTGTTCTGAGTGTGTTCCCATCCTGTCCTGAGTGTGTTCTATTTCCTGTCCTGAGTGTGTTCTACTTCCTGTCCTGAGTGTTTTCCCATCCTGTCCTGAGTGTGTTCTACTTCCTGTCCTGAGTGTGTTCTACTTCCTGTCCTGAGTGTGTTCCCATTCTGTCCTGAGTGTTTTCCCATCCTTTCCTGAGTGTGTTCTACTTCCTGTCCTGAGTATATTCTACTTCCTTTTCTGAGAGTGTTCTACTTCCTGTCCTGAGTGTGTTCTACTTCCTGTCCTGAGTGTGTTCCACTTCCTTTTCTGAGAGTGTTCCACTTCCTGTTCTGAGTGTGTTCCCATCCTGTTCTGAGTGTGTTCCACTTCCTGTCCTGAGTGTGTTCTACTTCCTGTCCTGAGTGTGTTCCCATCCTGTCCTGAGTGTGTTCTACTTCCTTTTCTGAGCATGTTTCACTTCCTGTTCTGAAATCTTCCGCTTCCTGTTCTGGACCCATCTGCTCAAGCTGGTGCACTGGGGGTGCCAATGCGGGTGTCCTGCCCACGCTCTCCACACTCCCTTGGGGCCTCTGCCTGGCTCTGGACACTCTTCTGGGCACAGTGCGCTGACTCAGTGCCTTTTCTCCATGCTTCTAATGTCCTGAGCTTCTTCCTGGCTCAGGGCTGCTGTCTCTCCCATTCCTTTGGCCAATCAAGTTCTTTTAAGAGATTCTCGAGTCAGCTCTTCAGCCACATTGGGGACTCGTGTGAACTGTCACCTCGTCCTGACCACCCTATCACACCTCCACGCCAGCCCCAGGGGCCCCTCTTCTTGCTCCCTATAGCACTTCCTCAGGCTCTGGATCCATGCTGCCCACTATGTCCTTAGCTTCATGTGGCTGCTGACCTGTGAGGTGTGGCTGTGCGAGGAGGTGCACGAGGAGTGCTAGCTGCGCTCTGCACTTAAAACACTTATTTTGGGGAAGAAAAAGTAAAATGGCCTAATAATTTTTTTCATATTGGTTACTTATTGAAATGATGATATGTTGGGTCTGTTGGGTTCAAGAAACTACGTTATTGAATTTAATTCCACTCAAAGGAGACAAAGTTTCAGTTACACTGAAGGAATGAGTTCTGGAGACCTATTGTGCAGCTCGTGACCATGGTTAACAATAATGGATTGTATATTGGAAAATTGCTCCGGGTGGATTTTAAATCTTCTCAACACACACACACACACACACACACACACACACACACACACAGTAAGAATATATGTGAGTGCCGCAGTCTGGCTGGGCACAAAATCATGAGCCACTCAAGCAGGAACAAACTTTATTTTTTGAAACTGCCGCCAATGCCCTGTATGAGCCCGGGAAGATTGCCGATCCACTCACGCGGCGTTTTCCCCCGGAATTCCCTCCTACTGCATTTCCCCAACCAATGGGAACTCTCCAGGAGTCCTGTAGCAGGCTGAGGTGAACAGCAGGAGTCCAATATTCATATGATTGCAAATCTTAACATAATCATATCATCTCAATGGCTAGCCGGCAGTCACCTTTCAACCCAAAATGCCATGCATCATATTACTTGGCTGTGGCTCTTAGCATCTCCCCACTTCTGTTTAATTAAGCAACAAGCAATGTGGCTAGGGGATACAGAAATGCCACGACACCAAGTCAACTGACAGCTCTTTAGGAAAAATTGCAACACTGGTGACACATCAGCAAAGATACGCCAGCACTACCATAATTTGCTGCATCAACAGATAGAGCACAATGCATACAAGTGATATGTAGTCCAGGCAAGTTCTGCAAGCAGTTCAAAGTGGAGGAATCTATCAATATGTCCATTTCCTCCCAAAATAAATTGACTCAGTGATTGAGCATTACTTGTTGAGTTGTTATTCACTGATGCATCAGTTTATACAGTTTGTTGTGATAACTATTGAAGAAACTGTAGTTTGGTTTCATCTTGTCTTCACCGGCACTGGGATGAAGATAGGAATTCTGACAATGATGCTAAAAAAAAATTATGTAACATTCCAACAGGTACTAAGAAAACAATTTTTTGAACAATTTACATTATCCTGAACAGAATTATTAAATATAATGAAAAGGAAAGGTGAAAGTAAACAAACAGAAAGTAACCTGCTTATTTGTACATATATTAAAACAATCCTCAACAGCTGTTTACCCAATTTAAATTAAACCATTAAAATCATGTGAATAATAAAAAAAATTCGGATCCATTTATTCATGAGCGCTCCTCATATATGAAATATGGACATACGCGCATACAGACATACAACACAAAACAGAAGTGTGCACACATAACATACAACACATAAGACAATAATAAAGGCCTTGTAGCTTTACCTAGGTGAAATCTCCATTGCAATGTTTAAAAACTCCACAGTCAAAAAATAAAACTGGTCAGAAAAACATTAACCTAGGTCTGTATGAGCTCAAAAATAAAATAGAACATTATGATGTGGGAAAAGACAATAATAAAATAGATATTGAAAAAAGCACCCTGGTTAATCACTGTCGCAGATGTAAGAATAGCCAAGCTGGAGCTCTGGATATCAGCTGTTATGGATTTGAGTCAAATCATCTTCTTTTTGGTCTGTAGAACTTGTTTTGGTTAATCTCTCTGGAATTCAAATCGTCTGCTGTTCTCCCTGTGGAAACACAAACAGAACCCTGACTCCAGACAATCACTGGGTCAGGACCTTTCCATTGTCCTGTTAGAATATCCTTCCAAAGTACCTTGGGCTTATGTACATTTTTTGGATACAAATGTCTTTCTGCAGCACTAAGCCCTGATGAATCCAAATTTTAAAAGTTTAGAGTAAAAAGGGTTATTTTAAGTTTATCTTTGGGGGTTATATACCCCTTTCCAATTCCCTCCTTTTGTTTTAATAAGTACATTTTAATAGTTTGATGATCTCTTTCAACTATGCCTTGTCCCTGTGGATTGTATGGGATTCCTGTTATATGAGTAATGCCAAATGATGAGCAAAATTGTTTAAAAGAGGTAGAAGTATAACCAGGACCTTATCTGTTTTTAACTGTTTTGGAACACCCACAGTGGCAAAATTTTGTAAGCAATGAGCTATAACATCTTTAGTTTTTTCTCCAGCATGAAAGGAGCCCATCAAAAATCCGGAAGAAGTATCAACTGTAACATGCAAATATTTTAATTTTCCAAATTCTGGCAAGTGTGTGACGTCCATCTGCCAAATATGGTTAGGTATCAGTCATCTAGGATTGACTCCAAGATTAACTTGTGGTAAAAAGGTCACACAATTTTGGCATTGTTTTATTATTTGTCTAGCTTGTTCCTTAGTTACTTTAAAACGCTTTTATAAAGTATTAGCATTGACATGGAACCTTTTATGAAAATTTGTAGCTTCTTCTATTGTGGAGAAAATATGTATGCCATGTGTAGATTTATCTGCTAATTCATTGCCCAAACTAAGGGCTCCAGGCAATCCTGTAGGTGCCCTGATATGTCCTATAAAGAATGGATCTTTTCTGTCCCAGATTAGACTTTGTATAGTGGAAAACAAAGAGAAAACAGTAGAAGAAGGGGAAATCCTACCAGCATCTTCAAGGGATACTATAGCATTAACTATGTACTGACTATTAGAAAATAAATTAAATACAGATTCTTTAAACATAATAAAAGCTTGTAAAACTGCATTAAGCTCTACCTTTTGAGCTGATTGTTTGGGTACTAAAAATGTAAAAGTTTGATCAGGGGTAACTACTGCTGCTGTACCATTATTTGACGCATCAGTGAATATATTTGGAGCATTCATGATAGAGGTTTTTCTTATTATTTTTGGAAAAACTACAGGATGCTTAGACCAAAAAGACAACAAAGGATTAGTTGGTTAGAGCTTGGTGCTGATAACGCCAAGGTTGCAGGTTCGTTCCCCGTACGGGCCACCAATTGCTGCAGTCTGGCTGAGCACAAAATCACGAGCCTCTCAAGCAGGAACAAACTTTATTTTTTGAAACTGCTGCCAATGCCCCGTACGTGCCCGTGAAGGTTGCCGATCCACTCACGCGGCGTTCTCCCGGAACCCCTGAGGAAGTTCCTCCCCCGGAATTCCCTCCTACTGCACTTCCCCAACCAATGGGAACTCTCCAGGAGTCCCGTAGCAGGCCGAGGTGAACAGCAGGAGTCCAATATCCATATGAATGCAAATCTTAACCTAATCATATCATCTCAATGGCTAGCCGGCAGTCACCTTTCAACCCAAAATGCCATGCATCATATTACTTGGATGTGGCTCTTAGCATGTGAGACTATGGGTGTGTTCATAAGCAGGTCTTACTTCTCCCACAGTGAAATCCTATGTTGTGTAACGTAAGTAGAAACAGTTTTATCAATTTAAAAAGTTGATAGGTCCACTGGTTCTCTTCACTTTTTAGAGTTTAGCTATGACCATGTTGCACTTGCACACGTGGCTGGGCTTCGTGGCTGGGCTTCGTGGCTTCGTCAGTGCCGGGCGATGCTGACCCAGGGCTAGGCTGCAGTCCCGCTCCATGCCTGTCAGCTGAGAGGCCTTGGCTTCCTCCTCTGCACAGTGATTGCAGGGATGCTGCCCTGGGAGCCCTGAAGGTCCCACTGAAGGCTGGCTGTCAGCACCATCCACGTGTGACCTGACTCACCCTGTCCTCCTTCACCCCTGCCCCGGCTCGGGGACGGCCTTGTCGAATCACTAGTGCACTTTTCACGTCCCGTCTCCACCGGCCGAGGGTCAGCTCTGCAAATGCAGGGATGCGTCTGTTTGCTCGCAGTGTGTCCCGGGCCCAGTGTGCCGCCAGCGCTCGCTCACACATGAGGAGCCCGTGCCTGACCGAACAAGGCCGTGTCATGTCCCCCACGCTGTCCTCGCGCTCCCTTCTGCTCTGTTACAGGAGCTGTTAGCCCGTGGCACAGGCCCGTGTTTGTGACTGATGAGTGCATGACCTCAGGGCGGGGAGGAGGGAAGGGTGGCCTTGGCTCTGCAGTGGAGGGGTGCTCCTGTACCTTGCACCTCATGCCCTGGGGTCCCAGGGTCAGGGTGGAGCTGCTGGGGACTTGGGGGCAATGCCAGGACACCCATGGCCTTGTCTTCCTGCTGACCTGCCTCTGTAAGCCTGGGGAGGGGGCTGGTCCCATGGAAAGCCTGAGTGGGAGTGGACGTGGGCCTCATGTCCAGGGGATCCTGTCGTCGGATGCCCACCAGCCTCGGCCGAGTGCCTCAGCTGCTGCAGGCTGGGTTTTCTCCCATCTGTTGAGGGGCCTGTCTCTCAACCTAGGTGCCTCTCTGGGACCCTAATGGGTTGGTCTGTTCTGTTACTATAATGAAATACCCGGGACAGGCTAATGCCATGAAGAAAAGAGGCCGATTCAGCTCACCATCTTGGAGGCTGAACGTCCTGGCAGGTGCACAGACCCTGACGAGGGCTGCCCTTGGCTGCATCGGCTTGTGGCAGCTGGTGATGGTGGGCACAAGTGTGGGAGGAAGAGATGCCTCACCAAGCAGGATGCCAGAGAGGCTGTGGTCCCACAGGCCTTCTGAGGACAGGCCCCCATGACGCGAGGACCTCCCAGGGCTCCCACCTGGTAAAGGTCCCACCAACACCATCCTGAGGGCGGAGCTTCTACACGGGAGGGGGTCACACTCAGCCCTATCCACAGCCCAGCTCTGACCCACACACCCTTGCAGAATCCCTGCCCCTGTGTCTCCAGCCAGGTGACTTGGCCACAGCTCAGGACCCCAAGCCGTAGGATCCAACCCCAGCCACCATTTAGTAGAGGAGTCAACCATGGCCCGGGAGAGGGGGTGCCTGTGGGCAGGGCAGTACATCTGCTGAGGTGACAGCCACGGGCACCTTCTCTGGGCTGCGGACTTACTGGGCCCTGGGAGACAGGATCACCAGGGACGTGGTGGCTGGCAGAGGCTGTCTCCTCCCACAAACTGCAGTTGGGCATGGCTGAGCCCTCCTTTGGGTGAGGCCTGGACTTTGGCCTGCTGTGGTTCTCCACCCGCTGGCCCTTCACTTGTCCAGGGCTGCACCTCTGCAGTTGCCCCCACCATGTTTGCAAGTCCAGCTCCTGAACTACGTCTCGGTGCTGATTGGCATAGTCTTGCTTTTTCCTTGTTCTTTCTTTGTTTATAGATGTCCCATGAGTAATTTTTCTATTGCAATGTGAAGGGGATGGAAGACGTAGTCCCCATCAGAGTCCTCACACCCTGCAATGTGCCTAGCCCAGAGTTAAATGCTCCGAAGCTTCTGGAAGGAGCAACGCCCAGTACCCTTCTTCTGAGCACCTATGGGACCAAACTGCCCACAAAGAGCCCTGAGTTGGTCCAAATTGCCCCCAAATGCCCGGTCAGTGCACTGCCTGGGCCCCAATGTGCCTGTGTGTGAAGTGGGCCCCATGGAGGCTGCCCTTAGGCTCCTGCAGCCCCCGTTGGCCACGAGGTTTGGACAGCACATCAGAGGCCCGAGGAACTGAACTCCAGCATGGATCTGTCCAAGTTTGTCCAGTTTGGCTGCTTGGTGGCATGCACTGGGCAGATGAGCACAACACTGCCCAGGCTTTGGAACTGAACTGGCCCGAGACTACGGCCCTGAAGAGGAGGCTGGAGCTCTGCTCTGCATGTAACTGGATGGGTCATCTGATAAGGCTATGAGAGCCACAGGATTTTAACCAGACCCAGAATCTCATGCACCACAATTAAACTGTCCAGGATACAACCCCAAATTAATCAGCATACAAGAAAACAAACAGAACAAAACAGAAAAAGCCAGTTTTCAGAGACTGGACACCACCATGCCGACGGGATGTTGAGATCACCAGAAAAGGTGCCAGGTGGCCGGGGACACCGGGTGTGCTCGGAGAAGCCAGGACAGCGCTCAGACACCTGGGAAGGGTGGGAGGCCACGGGAGGGAAAGAGCCCTGCAGAGAGGGGAGTTGGAACTGAGGAGCGCCGTCCAGAGAGCCCCAAAGAGACCTCAAGCAGAGTGAGGTGCCGGACGAGGGGGAGCCAACAGGAGGGGGGTCTGCAGAAAGGCCCGCGGTGAACGTGAGGAGAAGGGGCTGTGAGCCGACCACGGAAGGAAGGCCGCAGCCAGGGTCCCTGACTGGGAGGAGCAAGGAGAGGACGTGGGGCCCAGGCCACTGACAAGCAGAAAAGGCGTGGGATCAAGAGCCACGGGATCAGGAGCCACGGGGTCAGGAGCCACGGAACAAGAACGAGGCACCACAAGGAGGTTTACTGGGGGACGCTCCCAGTGAGGTCCACCTGTCAGAGAAGGGGTGAGGGCCAGGGAGGCCACGGGCAGGAAAGGCAAGAAAACACTAATAAAGGAAGCTGGAGGTGGGAGGGCCTGGGCCGTCTAAACTGCAGGTCGGAGGGTGGGTCGGAGGACAGGTTGGATAACAGGTTGGACAGCAGGTCAGACAGCAGGTTGGAAGGCAGGTCAGACGGCAGGTCGGACGGTAGGTTGGAAGGCAGGTCGGACGGCAGGTCGGAAGGCAGGTCGGAAGGCAGGTTGGAAGGCAGGTCGGATGGTAGGTCGGACGGCAGGTCGGAAGGCAGGTTGGAGGGCAGGTTGGATGGCAGGTTGGAGGGCAGGTTGGAAGGCAGGTGGGATGGCAGGTTGGAAGGCAGGTTGGAAGGCAGGTCGGACGGCAGGTCGGAAGGCAGGTTGGAAGGCAGGTTGGAAGGCAGGTCGGACGGCAGGTCGGAAGGCAGGTTGGAAGGCAGGTTGGATGGCAGGTTGGAAGGCAGGTCGGAAGGCAGGTCGGAAGGCAGGTTGGAAGGCAGGTCGGATAGTAGGTCGGACGGCAGGTTGGACGGCAGGTTGGAAGGCAGGTTGGAAGGCAGGTTGGAGGGCAGGTTGGAAGGCAGGTTGGAAGGCAGGTTGGAAGGCAGGTGGGAAGGCAGGTTGGAAGGTAGGTTGGAAGGCAGGTTGGATGGCAGGTTGGAGGGCAGGTTGGATGGCAGGTTGGAGGGCAGGTTGGAAGGCAGGTGGGATGGCAGGTTGGAAGGCAGGTCGGAAGGCAGGTTGGAAGGCAGGTCGGATAGTAGGTCGGACGGCAGGTTGGACGGCAGGTTGGAAGGCAGGTTGGAAGGCAGGTTGGAGGGCAGGTTGGAAGGCAGGTTGGAGGGCAGGTTGGAAGGTAGGTTGGAAGGCAGGTTGGATGGCAGGTTGGATGGTAGGTCGGACGGCAGGTCGGAAGGCAGGTCGGAGGGCAGGTTGGAAGGCAGGTCGGAAGGCAGGTCGGAAGGCAGGTCGGAAGGCAGGTCGGATGGTAGGTCGGACGGCAGGTCGGAAGGCAGGTTGGAGGGCAGGTTGGATGGCAGGTTGGAGGGCAGGTTGGAAGGCAGGTGGGATGGCAGGTCGGAAGGCAGGTCGGAAGGCAGGTTGGAAGGCAGGTTGGAAGGCAGGTTGGAAGGCAGGTCGGAAGGCAGGTCGGAAGGCAGGTCGGACGGCAGGTCGGAAGGCAGGTCGGAAGGCAGGTTGGAAGGCAGGTCGGACGGCAGGTCGGAAGGCAGGTCGGAAGGCAGGTTGGAAGGCAGGTTGGAAGGCAGGTCGGACGGCAGGTCGGAAGGCAGGTTGGAAGGCAGGTTGGATGGCAGGTTGGAAGGCAGGTCGGAAGGCAGGTCGGAAGGCAGGTTGGAAGGCAGGTCGGATAGTAGGTCGGACGGCAGGTTGGACGGCAGGTTGGAAGGCAGGTTGGAAGGCAGGTTGGAGGGCAGGTTGGAAGGCAGGTTGGAAGGCAGGTTGGAAGGCAGGTGGGAAGGCAGGTTGGAAGGTAGGTTGGAAGGCAGGTTGGATGGCAGGTTGGAGGGCAGGTTGGATGGCAGGTTGGAGGGCAGGTTGGAAGGCAGGTGGGATGGCAGGTTGGAAGGCAGGTCGGAAGGCAGGTTGGAAGGCAGGTCGGATAGTAGGTCGGACGGCAGGTTGGACGGCAGGTTGGAAGGCAGGTTGGAAGGCAGGTTGGAGGGCAGGTTGGAAGGCAGGTTGGAGGGCAGGTTGGAAGGTAGGTTGGAAGGCAGGTTGGATGGCAGGTTGGATGGTAGGTCGGACGGCAGGTCGGAAGGCAGGTCGGAGGGCAGGTTGGAAGGCAGGTCGGAAGGCAGGTCGGAAGGCAGGTTGGAAGGCAGGTCGGATGGTAGGTCGGACGGCAGGTCGGAAGGCAGGTTGGAGGGCAGGTTGGATGGCAGGTTGGAGGGCAGGTTGGAAGGCAGGTGGGATGGCAGGTTGGAAGGCAGGTCGGAAGGCAGGTTGGAAGGCAGGTTGGAAGGCAGGTTGGAAGGCAGGTCGGAAGGCAGGTCGGAAGGCAGGTCGGACGGCAGGTCGGAAGGCAGGTCGGAAGGCAGGTTGGAAGGCAGGTCGGAAGGCAGGTCGGAAGGCAGGTCGGACGGCAGGTCGGAAGGCAGGTCGGAAGGCAGGTTGGAAGGCAGGTCGGACGGCAGGTCGGAAGGCAGGTCGGAAGGCAGGTTGGATGGCAGGTTGGAAGGCAGGTCGGAAGGCAGGTCGGAAGGCAGGTTGGAAGGCAGGTTGGATAGTAGGTCGGACGGCAGGTTGGACGGCAGGTTGGAAGGCAGGTTGGAAGGCAGGTTGGAGGGCAGGTTGGAAGGCAGGTTGGAAGGCAGGTTGGAAGGCAGGTGGGAAGGCAGGTTGGAGGGCAGGTTGGAGGGCAGGTTGGAGGGCAGGTTGGAGGACAGGTCGGAAGGTAGGTTGGAAGGCAGGTTGGAGGGCAGGTTGGATGGCAGGTTAGAAGGCAGGTGGGAAGGCAGGTTGGAGGGCAGGTTGGAGGGCAGGTTGGAGGGCAGGTTGGAGGGCAGGTCGGAAGGTAGGTTGGAAGGCAGGTTGGAGGGCAGGTTGGATGGCAGGTTGGAAGGCAGGTCGGAAGGCAGGTCGGAAGGTAGGTTGGAAGGCAGGTCGGAAGGTAGGTTGGAAGGCAGGTTGGAAGGCAGGTCGGAAGGTAGGTTGGAAGGCAGGTTGGAAGGCAGGTCGGAAGGTAGGTTGGAAGGCAGGTTGGAGGGCAGGTTGGATGGCAGGTCGGAAGGCAGGTCGGACGGCAGGTTGGAAGGTAGGTTGGAAGGCAGGTTGGATGGCAGGTTGGAGGGCAGGTTGGATGGCAGGTGGGAAGGCAGGTCAGAGGGCAGGTTGGCCTGGCCGAGTTTAGGGCATCGTGTTTGTCGCGGGTTGGTCAGCGGCGATGTGAGGTGACAGGGTGATTGCTGCTGTAAGGGAACCATGGTGGTTGGGGTCTGTCACCATGTCGGCCTCTGACTGGCCATTTCAGGTCTCCTCAACCAGGTGGAAAGTGCCCCCACAGCCACCATGGAAGGGGAGGGGAAGGGAAGAGACTGAGGACCTAACAGACGCATTGGGAAAAGATTGGCTGAGAGCTCCCCAAACCTGGGGCAGGGCCTCACCTACAGACCCCAGGGCCCTGGTAAGACAGCGTCCAAGGACTGCTCAGCCAGCAGAGGGAGAGTGAGCTCAGAACTGAAGGCAGAAACAGAGGAGGGGAAGGGGGAGGAAGAGGGAGGGGGAGGAGGAGGGGAGGAAGAGGGAGGGAGAGGGGGAGGGGGAAGGGGAGGGAGAGGGAGAGGGGGGAGGAAGAGGGGGAGGGGAGGAAGGGGAGGGGGAGGAGGAAGAGGGAGGGGGAGGGGAAGGAGGAGGAAGAGGGAGGGGGAAGGGGGAGGGGGAGGGGAAGGAGGAGGAAGAGGGAGGGGAGGGGAGGGGAAGGGGAGGGGGAGGAGGAAGAGGGAGGGGGAGGGGAAGGAGGAGGAAGAGGGAGGGGGAAGGGGGAGGGGGAGGGGAAGGAGGAGGAAGAGGGAGGGGGAGGGGGAGGGGAAGGGGAGGGGAGGAAGAGGGAGGGGGAGAAAGAGGGAGGGGGAGAAAGAGGGAGGGGGAGAAAGAGGGAGGGGGAGGGGGAGGAGGAGGGAGGGGAGGGGAGGGGAGGAAGAGGGAGGGAGAGGGGGAGGGGAGGGGGAGGGAGAGGGAGGGGGGAGGAAGAGGGGGAGGGGAGGAAGGGGAGGGGGAGGAGGAGGGGGAGGAGGGGGAGGGGGAGGGGAGGGGTGGAGACAAGAAAAGAAGAAGGGGCAGGGGAGGAGGGGGAGGGGGAGGAGGGGGAGGGGGAGTGGAAAAGGAGGGGGCCAAGGCAGGGAGAAGGTGCTTCCCGAGAAGGAGGCTGAGCAGCAGCAGAAGTCAGGATCAGTGGCTGCGGATCTGTCTTGAGAAACCGGGACGCCAGAAGGAGCTGACAGAAACCTTCAAAGTCCTGAGAGGAAAGGGAGGCTGACCCAGAATCTGTTCAGCAACCCGTCTCCCTCCAGGAACGGTGAGTAGAAGTTTTCTCAGAGCCCCAGAGGCTGGCGGCCAGCGGACCCTCTACACAAACATTGAAGCCATTTTTCCAGAAATAAGGAAGTTATATGGAGAGCCCTGGGGACTTTGGGAGTCAAGGGAGAGAGAAGGAAACAGGGGACATTTGGGCCAAGATAAAGGGCTGTTCTCCTAAGTTCTTCATAACTGTGGCTGTGGGAAGTGACCGCTAGCCAGGCGTGGTTCTCAGTGATTGAAATGCAGTTTGCACACATCCTGCAGCATGAAAGGACCGAAGGGAACCGTGTGAGTCCAGGCTTAGGTGTTCCACGTGAAGGGCTGAGCATCAGTTCTTCTGGGAAAAGCCAAGAACACACGTTTTTGTGCCCAGGCCAACTTTTAAAATAAATCTACACAAAAATATTGTCAAAGACTCAATAGACAGAATTCAGTAAAATGGTTAAAAAAAGATTGATACAATCAGAAAATGGGAAGAAAGAAATAAAAACAGAATATAAATAGTCTAAACTACATACAAATTAAAAGACAGAGACTGGAAGTAAGCCCTACAAACCACTCTGTATGATACCCTTGAAGGGGAATGTCCCGATAGGAAACTCACAAGTCAGATGAAGACTGGTGGCTTGGATCTGGGCTGGGAAAACTGAGTAGCTGCTCATGGGTCTGGAGATTCTTCTGGGAGTCCTGAATGTGATCCCAAGAAGATTGTGGTGAAGGTCACCCAGTGAAGGTCACCCAGTGCCGTGAAGACACTGAGACCCCACACAGTGCTCTTGAGGAGAGTGAGTTTTATCATATTTAAAATATACCTCAAAAAAGCTGTAAAAAAAGAATGGTTAGCAAATAAGTTAGCATACTTAGTAAATTAGGTATTTTTTTAAAGTTAGAGATTATTAGAATTGATAAAGACACAATGATATGCTGTTTAAAAACCCCACTTTGAATATGACAGGGGTAAGTTGAAAGTAAAACCATGGATAAAGCATTGTGAGGTACACGCTGATCAAAGGAGCCTGGATTAGTTGCATTAATCCCAGGTCACTGAGACTTCAAAACAAGGACCGTTGTCAGGGATAAAGAGGGACAGTCCATAATAGAAAAATGGCCAGTTTACCAAGAAGATATAACAATCTTAATTTGGTTTGTATCCAGAAAAAGATCAGAATAAACAAACCACAAACTGAGAACTGAAAGGAGAAATAGACACAATGTCCAGTGTGACAGAGA